>NW_028128660.1:0-79980 GCF_965231255.1 Vanellus vanellus | reverse complement strand
GTTTGGAGCAAAAAAGACCAAACGTCCAGCTTTTGGCTGCCACAGCAAAGGTGCCAGCGGGGAAAAGTGATGCTGGTCCTCACTGCCTCCTGGAATCCCTTCAAATGCCCCACACAATTTGGCCCTCTCTGCTTTCCTGCGCACTCTATCCTCAAAAGCACCTTTTTTCACTTTCGGCGCTGTTTGGAGCAAAAAAGACAAACGTCCAGCTTTTGCTGCCACAGCAAAGGTGCCAGCGGGAAAAGTGATGCTGGTCCTCACTGCCTCCTGGAACCCCTTCAAATGCCCCAGACAATTTGGCCCTCTCTGCTTTCCTGAAAAGTCTATCCTCAAAAACACCTTTTTTCACTTTCGGCGCTGTTTGGAGCAAAAAAGACAAACGTCCAGCTTTTGCTGCCACAGCAAAGGTGCCAGCGGGGAAAAGTGATGCTGGTCCTCACTGCCTCCTGGAACCCCTTCAAATGCCCCAGACAATTTGGCCCTCACTGCTTTCCTGAAAAGTCTATCCTCAAAAGCACCTTTTTTCACTTTCGGCGCTGTTTGGAGCAAAAAAGACAAAAACGTCCAGCTTTTGCTGCCACAGCAAAGGTGCCAGCGGGGAAAAGTGATGCTGCTTCTCACTGCCTCCTGGAACCCCTTCAAATGCCCCAGACAATTTGGCCCTCTCTGCTTTCCTGCGCACGCTATCCTCAAAAGCACCTTTTTTCACTTTCGGCGCTGTTTGGAGCAAAAAAGACAAACGTCCAGCTTTTGCTGCCACAGCAAAGGTGCCAGCGGGGAAAAGTGGTGCTGCTTCTCACTGCCTCCTGGAACCCCTTCAAATGCCCCAGACAATTTGGCCCTCTCTGCTTTCCTGCGCACGCTATCCTCAAAAGCACCTTTTTTCACTTTCGGCGCTGTTTGGAGCAAAAAAGACAAACGTCCAGCTTTTGCTGCCACAGCAAAGGTGCCAGCGGGGAAAAGTGATGCTGGTCCTCACTGCCTCCTGGAACCCCTTCAAATGCCCCAGACAATTTGGCCCTCTCTGCTTTCCTGCGCACGCTATCCTCAAAAGCACCTTTTTTCACTTTCGGCGCTGTTTGGAGCAAAAAAGACAAACGTCCAGCTTTTGCTGCCACAGCAAAGGTGCCAGCGGGGAAAAGTGGTGCTGCTTCTCACTGCCTCCTGGAACCCCTTCAAATGCCCCAGACAATTTGGCCCTCTCTGCTTTCCTGCGCACGCTATCCTCAAAAGCACCTTTTTTCACTTTCGGCGCTGTTTGGAGCAAAAAAGACAAACGTCCAGCTTTTGCTGCCACAGCAAAGGTGCCAGCGGGGAAAAGTGATGCTGCTTCTCACTGCCTCCTGGAACCCCTTCAAATGCCCCACACAATTTGGCCCTCTCTGCTTTCCTGCGCACGCTATCCTCAAAAGCACCTTTTTTCACTTTCGGCGCTGTTTGGAGCAAAAAAGACAAACGTCCAGCTTTTGCTGCCACAGCAAAGGTGCCAGCGGGGAAAAGTGATGCTGGTCCTCACTGCCTCCTGGAACCCCTTCAAATGCCCCACACAATTTGGCCCTCTCTGCTTTCCTGCGCACTCTATCCTCAAAAGCACCTTTTTTCACTTTCGGCGCTGTTTGGAGCAAAAAAGAAAAACGTCCAGCTTTTGCTGCCACAGCAAAGGTGCCAGCGGGGAAAAGTGATGCTGGTCCTCACTGCCTCCTGGAACCCCTTCAAATGCCCCAGACAATTTGGCCCTCTCTGCTTTCCTGAAAAGTCTATCCTCAAAAGCACCTTTTTTCACTTTCGGCGCTGTTTGGAGCAAAAAAGACAAACGTCCAGCTTTTGCTGCCACAGCAAAGGTGCCAGCGGGGAAAAGTGATGCTGCTTCTCACTGCCTCCTGGAACCCCTTCAAATGCCCCAGACAATTTGGCCCTCTCTGCTTTCCTGCGCACTCTATCCTCAAAAGCACCTTTTTTCACTTTCGGCGCTGTTTGGAGCAAAAAAGACAAACGTCCAGCTTTTGCTGCCACAGCAAAGGTGCCAGCGGGGAAAAGTGATGCTGGTCCTCACTGCCTCCTGGAACCCCTTCAAATGCCCCACACAATTTGGCCCTCTCTGCTTTCCTGCGCACGCTATCCTCAAAAGCACCTTTTTTCACTTTCGGCGCTGTTTGGAGCAAAAAAGACAAACGTCCAGCTTTTGCTGCCACAGCAAAGGTGCCAGCGGGGAAAAGTGATGCTGGTCCTCACTGCCTCCTGGAATCCCTTCAAATGCCCCACACAATTTGGCCCTCTCTGCTTTCCTGCGCACTCTATCCTCAAAAGCACCTTTTTTCACTTTCGGCGCTGTTTGGAGCAAAAAAGACAAACGTCCAGCTTTTGCTGCCACAGCAAAGGTGCCAGCGGGGAAAAGTGATGCTGGTCCTCACTGCCTCCTGGAACCCCTTCAAATGCCCCAGACAATTTGGCCCTCTCTGCTTTCCTGAAAAGTCTATCCTCAAAAACACCTTTTTTCACTTTCGGCGCTGTTTGGAGCAAAAAAGACAAACGTCCAGCTTTTGCTGCCACAGCAAAGGTGCCAGCGGGGAAAAGTGATGCTGGTCCTCACTGCCTCCTGGAACCCCTTCAAATGCCCCAGACAATTTGGCCCTCTCTGCTTTCCTGAAAAGTCTATTCTCAAAAGCACCTTTTTTCACTTTCGGCTCTGTTTGGAGCAAAAAAGACAAACGTCCAGCTTTTGCTGCCACAGCAAAGGTGTCAGCGGGGAAAAGTGATGCTGGTCCTCACTGCCTCCTGGAACCCCTTCAAATGCCCCACACAATTTGGCCCTCTCTGCTTTCCTGCGCACGCTATCCTCAAAAGAACCTTTTTTCACTTTCGGCGCTGTTTGGAGCAAAAAAGACAAACGTCCAGCTTTTGCTGCCACAGCAAAGGTGCCAGCGGGGAAAAGTGATGCTGGTCCTCACTGCCTCCTGGAACCCCTTCAAATGCCCCAGACAATTTGGCCCTCTCTGCTTTCCTGAAAAGTCTATCCTCAAAAGCACCTTTTTTCACTTTCGGCGCTGTTTGGAGCAAAAAAGACAAACATCCAGCTTTTGCTGCCACAGCAAAGGTGCCAGCGGCGAAAAGTGATGCTGGTCCTCACTGCCTCCTGGAACCCCTTCAAATGCCCCACACAATTTGGCCCTCTCTGCTTTCCTGCGCACGCTATCCTCAAAAGCACCTTTTTTCACTTTCGGCGCTGTTTGGAGCAAAAAAGACAAACGTCCAGCTTTTGCTGCCACAGCAAAGGTGCCAGCGGCGAAAAGTGATGCTGCTTCTCACTGCCTCCTGGAACCCCTTCAAATGCCCCAGACAATTTGGCCCTCTCTGCTTTCCTGCGCACGCTATCCTCAAAAGCACCTTTTTTCACTTCCGGCGCTGTTTGGAGCAAGAAAGACAAACGTCCAGCTTTTGCTGCCACAGCAAAGGTGCCAGCGGGGAAAAGTGATGCTCCTTCTCACTGCCTCCTGGAACCCCTTCAAATGCCCCAGACAATTTGGCCCTCTCTGCTTTCCTGCGCACGCTATCCTCAAATGCACCTTTTTTCACTTTCGGCGCTGTTTGGAGCAAAAAAGACAAACGTCCAGCTTTTGCTGCCACAGCAAAGGTGTCAGCGGGGAAAAGTGATGCTGGTCCTCACTGCCTCCTGGAACCCCTTCAAATGCCCCACACAATTTGGCCCTCTCTGCTTTCCTGCGCACGCTATCCTCAAAAGCACCTTTTTTCACTTTCGGCGCTGTTTGGAGCAAAAAAGACAAACGTCCAGCTTTTGCTGCCACAGCAAAGGTGCCAGCGGCGAAAAGTGATGCTGCTTCTCACTGCCTCCTGGAACCCCTTCAAATGCCCCACACAATTTGGCCCTCTCTGCTTTCCTGTGCACTCTATCCTCAAAAGCACCTTTTTTCACTTTCGGCGCTGTTTGGAGCAAAAAAGACAAACGTCCAGCTTTTGCTGCCACAGCAAAGGTGCCAGCGGGGAAAAGTGATGCTGGTCCTCACTGCCTCCTGGAACCCCTTCAAATGCCCCAGACAATTTGGCCCTCTCTGCTTTCCTGAAAAGTCTATCCTCAAAAGCACCTTTTTTCACTTTCGGCGCTGTTTGGAGCAAAAAAGACAAACGTCCAGCTTTTGCTGCCACAGCAAAGGTGTCAGCGGGGAAAAGTGATGCTGGTCCTCACTGCCTCCTGGAACCCCTTCAAATGCCCCACACAATTTGGCCCTCTCTGCTTTCCTGCGCACGCTATCCTCAAAAGCACCTTTTTTCACTTTCGGCGCTGTTTGGAGCAAAAAAGACAAACGTCCAGCTTTTGCTGCCACAGCAAAGGTGCCAGCAGGGAAAAGTGATGCTGGTCCTCACTGCCTCCTGGAACCCCTTCAAATGCCCCAGACAATTTGGCCCTCTCTGCTTTCCTGCGCACGCTATCCTCAAAAGCACCTTTTTTCACTTTCGGCGCTGTTTGGAGCAAAAAAGACAAACGTCCAGCTTTTGCTGCCACAGCAAAGGTGCCAGCGGGGAAAAGTGATGCTGGTCCTCACTGCCTCCTGGAACCCCTTCAAATGCCCCAGACAATTTGGCCCTCTCTGCTTTCCTGCGCACGCTATCCTCAAAAGCACCTTTTTTCACTTTCGGCGCTGTTTGGAGCAAGAAAGACAAACGTCCAGCTTTTGCTGCCACAGCAAAGGTGCCAGCGGGGAAAAGTGGTGCTGCTTCTCACTGCCTCCTGGAACCCCTTCAAATGCCCCAGACAATTTGGCCCTCTCTGCTTTCCTGCGCACGCTATCCTCAAAAGCACCTTTTTTCACTTTCGGCGCTGTTTGGAGCAAAAAAGACAAACGTCCAGCTTTTGCTGCCACAGCAAAGGTGCCAGCGGGGAAAAGTGATGCTGGTCCTCACTGCCTCCTGGAACCCCTTCAAATGCCCCACACAATTTGGCCCTCTCTGCTTTCCTGCGCACGCTATCCTCAAAAGCACCTTTTTTCACTTTCGGCGCTGTTTGGAGCAAAAAAGACAAACGTCCAGCTTTTGCTGCCACAGCAAAGGTGCCAGCGGGGAAAAGTGATGCTGGTCCTCACTGCCTCCTGGAACCCCTTCAAATGCCCCAGACAATTTGGCCCTCTCTGCTTTCCTGCGCACGCTATCCTCAAAAGCACCTTTTTTCACTTTCGGCGCTGTTTGGAGCAAAAAAGACAAACGTCCAGCTTTTGCTGCCACAGCAAAGGTGCCAGCGGGGAAAAGTGATGCTGCTTCTCACTGCCTCCTGGAACCCCTTCAAATGCCCCACACAATTTGGCCCTCTCTGCATTCCTGCGCACGCTATCCTCAAAAGCACCTTTTTTCACTTTCGGCGCTGTTTGGAGCAAAAAAGACAAACGTCCAGCTTTTGCTGCCACAGCAAAGGTGCCAGCGGCGAAAAGTGATGCTGGTCCTCACTGCCTCCTGGAACCCCTTCAAATGCCCCAGACAATTTGGCCCTCTCTGCTTTCCTGCGCACTCTATCCTCAAAAGCACCTTTTTTCACTTTCGGCGCTGTTTGGAGCAAAAAAGAAAAACGTCCAGCTTTTGCTGCCACAGCAAAGGTGCCAGCGGGGAAAAGTGATGCTGGTCCTCACTGCCTCCTGGAACCCCTTCAAATGCCCCAGACAATTTGGCCCTCTCTGCTTTCCTGAAAAGTCTATCCTCAAAAGCACCTTTTTTCACTTTCGGCGCTGTTTGGAGCAAAAAAGACAAACGTCCAGCTTTTGCTGCCACAGCAAAGGTGCCAGCGGGGAAAAGTGATGCTGGTCCTCACTGCCTCCTGGAACCCCTTCAAATGCCCCACACAATTTGGCCCTCTCTGCTTTCCTGCGCACGCTATCCTCAAAAGCACCTTTTTTCACTTTCGGCCCCCTCCGGAGGAAAAAAGACAAACGTCCAGCTTTTGCTGCCACAGCAAAGGTGCCAGCGGGGAAAAGTGATGCTGGTCCTCACTGCCTCCTGGAACCCCTTCAAATGCCCCAGACAATTTGGCCCTCTCTGCTTTCCTGCGCACGCTATCCTCAAAAGCACCTTTTTTCACTTTCGGCGCTGTTTGGAGCAAGAAAGACAAACATCCAGCTTTTGCTGCCACAGCAAATGTGCCAGCGGGGAAAAGTGGTGCTGCTTCTCACTGCCTCCTGGAACCCCTTCAAATGCCCCAGACAATTTGGCCCTCTCTGCTTTCCTGCGCACGCTATCCTCAAAAGCACCTTTTTTCACTTTCGGCGCTGTTTGGAGCAAAAAAGACAAACGTCCAGCTTTTGCTGCCACAGCAAAGGTGTCAGCGGGGAAAAGTGATGCTGGTCCTCACTGCCTCCTGGAACCCCTTCAAATGCCCCACACAATTTGGCCCTCTCTGCTTTCCTGCGCACGCTATCCTCAAAAGCACCTTTTTTCACTTTCGGCGCTGTTTGGAGCAAAAAAGACAAACGTCCAGCTTTTGCTGCCACAGCAAAGGTGCCAGCGGGGAAAAGTGATGCTGCTTCTCACTGCCTCCTGGAACCCCTTCAAATGCCCCAGACAATTTGGCCCTCTCTGCTTTCCTGCGCACTCTATCCTCAAAAGCACCTTTTTTCACTTTCGGCGCTGTTTGGAGCAAAAAAGACAAACGTCCAGCTTTTGCTGCCACAGCAAAGGTGCCAGCGGGGAAAAGTGATGCTGGTCCTCACTGCCTCCTGGAACCCCTTCAAATGCCCCACACAATTTGGCCCTCTCTGCTTTCCTGAAAAGTCTATCCTCAAAAGCACCTTTTTTCACTTTCGGCGCTGTTTGGAGCAAAAAAGACAAACGTCCAGCTTTTGCTGCCACAGCAAAGGTGCCAGCGGGGAAAAGTGATGCTGGTCCTCACTGCCTCCTGGAACCCCTTCAAATGCCCCACACAATTTGGCCCTCTCTGCTTTCCTGCGCACGCTATCCTCAAAAGCACCTTTTTTCACTTTCGGCGCTGTTTGGAGCAAAAAAGACAAACGTCCAGCTTTTGCTGCCACAGCAAAGGTGCCAGCGGGGAAAAGTGATGCTGGTCCTCACTGCCTCCTGGAACCCCTTCAAATGCCCCAGACAATTTGGCCCTCTCTGCTTTCCTGCGCACGCTATCCTCAAAAGCACCTTTTTTCACTTTCGGCGCTGTTTGGAGCAAAAAAGACAAACGTCCAGCTTTTGCTGCCACAGCAAAGGTGCCAGCGGGGAAAAGTGATGCTGCTTCTCACTGCCTCCTGGAACCCCTTCAAATGCCCCAGACAATTTGGCCCTCTCTGCTTTCCTGCGCACTCTATCCTCAAAAGCACCTTTTTTCACTTTCGGCGCTGTTTGGAGCAAAAAAGACAAACGTCCAGCTTTTGCTGCCACAGCAAAGGTGCCAGCGGCGAAAAGTGATGCTGGTCCTCACTGCCTCCTGGAACCCCTTCAAATGCCCCACACAATTTGGCCCTCTCTGCTTTCCTGCGCACGCTATCCTCAAAAGCACCTTTTTTCACTTTCGGCGCTGTTTGGAGCAAAAAAGACAAACGTCCAGCTTTTGCTGCCACAGCAAAGGTGCCAGCGGGGAAAAGTGATGCTGCTTCTCACTGCCTCCTGGAACCCCTTCAAATGCCCCAGACAATTTGGCCCTCTCTGCTTTCCTGCGCACTCTATCCTCAAAAGCACCTTTTTTCACTTTCGGCGCTGTTTGGAGCAAAAAAGACAAACGTCCAGCTTTTGCTGCCACAGCAAAGGTGCCAGCGGCGAAAAGTGATGCTGGTCCTCACTGCCTCCTGGAACCCCTTCAAATGCCCCACACAATTTGGCCCTCTCTGCTTTCCTGCGCACGCTATCCTCAAAAGCACCTTTTTTCACTTTCGGCGCCCTCCGGAGGAAAAAAGACAAACGTCCAGCTTTTGCTGCCACAGCAAAGGTGCCAGCGGGGAAAAGTGATGCTGGTCCTCACTGCCTCCTGGAATCCCTTCAAATGCCCCGGACAATTTGGCCCTCTCTGCTTTCCTGCGCACTCTATCCTCAAAAGCACCTTTTTTCACTTTCGGCGCTGTTTGGAGCAAAAAAGACAAACGTCCAGCTTTTGCTGCCACAGCAAAGGTGCCAGCGGGGAAAAGTGATGCTGGTCCTCACTGCCTCCTGGAACCCCTTCAAATGCCCCAGACAATTTGGCCCTCTCTGCTTTCCTGCGCACTCTATCCTCAAAAGCACCTTTTTTCACTTTCGGCGCTGTTTGGAGCAAAAAAGACAAACGTCCAGCTTTTGCTGCCACAGCAAAGGTGCCAGCGGGGAAAAGTGATGCTGGTCCTCACTGCCTCCTGGAACCCCTTCAAATGCCCCACACAATTTGGCCCTCTCTGCTTTCCTGCGCACGCTATCCTCAAAAGCACCTTTTTTCACTTTCGGCGCCCTCCGGAGGAAAAAAGACAAACGTCCAGCTTTTGCTGCCACAGCAAAGGTGCCAGCGGGGAAAAGTGATGCTGGTCCTCACTGCCTCCTGGAATCCCTTCAAATGCCCCAGACAATTTGGCCCTCTCTGCTTTCCTGAAAAGTCTATCCTCAAAAGCACCTTTTTTCACTTTCGGCGCTGTTTGGAGCAAAAAAGACAAACGTCCAGCTTTTGCTGCCACAGCAAAGGTGCCAGCGGGGAAAAGTGATGCTGGTCCTCACTGCCTCCTGGAACCCCTTCAAATGCCCCACACAATTTGGCCCTCTCTGCTTTCCTGAAAAGTCTATCCTCAAAAGCACCTTTTTTCACTTTCGGCGCTGTTTGGAGCAAAAAAGACAAACGTCCAGCTTTTGCTGCCACAGCAAAGGTGCCAGCGGGGAAAAGTGATGCTGGTCCTCACTGCCTCCTGGAACCCCTTCAAATGCCCCACACAATTTGGCCCTCTCTGCTTTCCTGCGCACGCTATCCTCAAAAGCACCTTTTTTCACTTTCGGCGCTGTTTGGAGCAAAAAAGACAAACGTCCAGCTTTTGCTGCCACAGCAAAGGTGCCAGCGGGGAAAAGTGATGCTGGTCCTCACTGCCTCCTGGAACCCCTTCAAATGCCCCAGACAATTTGGCCCTCTCTGCTTTCCTGCGCACGCTATCCTCAAATGCACCTTTTTTCACTTTCGGCGCTGTTTGGAGCAAAAAAGACAAACGTCCAGCTTTTGCTGCCACAGCAAAGGTGCCAGCGGGGAAAAGTGGTGCTGCTTCTCACTGCCTCCTGGAACCCCTTCAAATGCCCCACACAATTTGGCCCTCTCTGCTTTCCTGAAAAGTCTATCCTCAAAAGCACCTTTTTTCACTTTCGGCGCTGTTTGGAGCAAAAAAGACAAACGTCCAGCTTTTGCTGCCACAGCAAAGGTGCCAGCGGCGAAAAGTGATGCTGGTCCTCACTGCCTCCTGGAACCCCTTCAAATGCCCCACACAATTTGGCCCTCTCTGCTTTCCTGCGCACGCTATCCTCAAAAGCACCTTTTTTCACTTTCGGCGCTGTTTGGAGCAAAAAAGACAAACGTCCAGCTTTTGCTGCCACAGCAAAGGTGCCAGCGGGGAAAAGTGATGCTGCTTCTCACTGCCTCCTGGAACCCCTTCAAATGCCCCAGACAATTTGGCCCTCTCTGCTTTCCTGCGCACTCTATCCTCAAAAGCACCTTTTTTCACTTTCGGCGCTGTTTGGAGCAAAAAAGACAAACGTCCAGCTTTTGCTGCCACAGCAAAGGTGCCAGCGGGGAAAAGTGATGCTGGTCCTCACTGCCTCCTGGAACCCCTTCAAATGCCCCACACAATTTGGCCCTCTCTGCTTTCCTGCGCACGCTATCCTCAAAAGCACCTTTTTTCACTTTCGGCGCCCTCCGGAGGAAAAAAGACAAACGTCCAGCTTTTGCTGCCACAGCAAAGGTGCCAGCGGGGAAAAGTGATGCTGGTCCTCACTGCCTCCTGGAATCCCTTCAAATGCCCCGGACAATTTGGCCCTCTCTGCTTTCCTGCGCACTCTATCCTCAAAAGCACCTTTTTTCACTTTCGGCGCTGTTTGGAGCAAAAAAGACAAACGTCCAGCTTTTGCTGCCACAGCAAAGGTGCCAGCGGGGAAAAGTGATGCTGGTCCTCACTGCCTCCTGGAACCCCTTCAAATGCCCCAGACAATTTGGCCCTCTCTGCTTTCCTGAAAAGTCTATCCTCAAAAGCACCTTTTTTCACTTTCGGCGCTGTTTGGAGCAAAAAAGACAAACGTCCAGCTTTTGCTGCCACAGCAAAGGTGCCAGCGGGGAAAAGTGATGCTGGTCCTCACTGCCTCCTGGAACCCCTTCAAATGCCCCACACAATTTGGCCCTCTCTGCTTTCCTGCGCACGCTATCCTCAAAAGCACCTTTTTTCACTTTCGGCGCCCTCCGGAGGAAAAAAGACAAACGTCCAGCTTTTGCTGCCACAGCAAAGGTGCCAGCGGGGAAAAGTGATGCTGGTCCTCACTGCCTCCTGGAATCCCTTCAAATGCCCCAGACAATTTGGCCCTCTCTGCTTTCCTGAAAAGTCTATCCTCAAAAGCACCTTTTTTCACTTTCGGCGCTGTTTGGAGCAAAAAAGACAAACGTCCAGCTTTTGCTGCCACAGCAAAGGTGCCAGCGGGGAAAAGTGATGCTGGTCCTCACTGCCTCCTGGAACCCCTTCAAATGCCCCAGACAATTTGGCCCTCTCTGCTTTCCTGAAAAGTCTATTCTCAAAAGCACCTTTTTTCACTTTCGGCTCTGTTTGGAGCAAAAAAGACAAACGTCCAGCTTTTGCTGCCACAGCAAAGGTGCCAGCGGGGAAAAGTGATGCTGGTCCTCACTGCCTCCTGGAACCCCTTCAAATGCCCCACACAATTTGGCCCTCTCTGCTTTCCTGCGCACGCTATCCTCAAATGCACCTTTTTTCACTTTCGGTGCTGTTTGGATCAAGAAAGACAAACGTCCAGCTTTTGCTGCCACAGCAAAGGTGCCAGCGGGGAAAAGTGATGCTGGTCCTCACTGCCTCCTGGAACCCCTTCAAATGCCCCAGAAAATTTGGCCCTCTCTGCTTTCCTGCGCACGCTATCCTCAAATGCACCTTTTTTCACTTTCGGCGCTGTTTGGAGCAAAAAAGACAAACGTCCAGCTTTTGCTGCCACAGCAAAGGTGTCAGCGGGGAAAAGTGATGCTGGTCCTCACTGCCTCCTGGAACCCCTTCAAATGCCCCACACAATTTGGCCCTCTCTGCTTTCCTGCGCACGCTATCCTCAAAAGAACCTTTTTTCACTTTCGGCGCTGTTTGGAGCAAAAAAGACAAACGTCCAGCTTTTGCTGCCACAGCAAAGGTGCCAGCGGGGAAAAGTGATGCTGGTCCTCACTGCCTCCTGGAACCCCTTCAAATGCCCCAGACAATTTGGCCCTCTCTGCTTTCCTGTGCACTCTATCCTCAAAAGCACCTTTTTTCACTTTCGGCGCTGTTTGGAGCAAGAAAGACAAACGTCCAGCTTTTGCTGCCACAGCAAAGGTGCCAGCGGGGAAAAGTGATGCTCCTTCTCACTGCCTCCTGGAACCCCTTCAAATGCCCCAGACAATTTGGCCCTCTCTGCTTTCCTGCGCACGCTATCCTCAAATGCACCTTTTTTCACTTTCGGCGCTGTTTGGAGCAAAAAAGACAAACGTCCAGCTTTTGCTGCCACAGCAAAGGTGTCAGCGGGGAAAAGTGATGCTGGTCCTCACTGCCTCCTGGAACCCCTTCAAATGCCCCACACAATTTGGCCCTCTCTGCTTTCCTGCGCACGCTATCCTCAAAAGCACCTTTTTTCACTTTCGGCGCTGTTTGGAGCAAAAAAGACAAACGTCCAATCTTTGCTGCCACAGCAAAGGTGCCAGCGGCGAAAAGTGATGCTGCTTCTCACTGCCTCCTAGAACCCCTTCAAATGCCCCACACAATTTGGCCCTCTCTGCTTTCCTGCGCACTCTATCCTCAAAAGCACCTTTTTTCACTTTCGGCGCTGTTTGGAGCAAAAAAGACAAACGTCCAGCTTTTGCTGCCACAGCAAAGGTGCCAGCGGGGAAAAGTGATGCTGGTCCTCACTACCTCCTGGAACCCCTTCAAATGCCCCAGACAATTTGGCCCTCTCTGCTTTCCTGAAAAGTCTATCCTCAAAAGCACCTTTTTTCAGTTTCGGCGCTGTTTGGAACAAAAAAGACAAACGTCCAGCTTTTGCTGCCACAGCAAAGGTGTCAGCGGGGAAAAGTGATGCTGGTCCTCACTGCCTCCTGGAACCCCTTCAAATGCCCCACACAATTTGGCCCTCTCTGCTTTCCTGCGCACGCTATCCTCAAAAGCACCTTTTTTCACTTTCGGCGCTGTTTGGAGCAAAAAAGACAAACGTCCAGCTTTTGCTGCCACAGCAAAGGTGCCAGCGGGGAAAAGTGATGCTGCTTCTCACTGCCTCCTGGAACCCCTTCAAATGCCCCAGACAATTTGGCCCTCTCTGCTTTCCTGAAAAGTCTATCCTCAAAAGCACCTTTTTTCACTTTCGGCGCTGTTTGGAGCAAAAAAGACAAACGTCCAGCTTTTGCTGCCACAGCAAAGGTGCCAGCGGGGAAAAGTGATGCTGGTCCTCACTGCCTCCTGGAACCCCTTCAAATGCCCCACACAATTTGGCCCTCTCTGCTTTCCTGCGCATGCTATCCTCAAAAGCACCTTTTTTCACTTTCGGCGCTGTTTGGAGCAAAAAAGACAAACGTCCAGCTTTTGCTGCCACAGCAAAGGTGCCAGCGGGGAAAAGTGATGCTGCTTCTCACAGCCTCCTGGAACCCCTTCAAATGCCCCAGACAATTTGGCCCTCTCTGCTTTCCTGCGCACTCTATCCTCAAAAGCACCTTTTTTCACTTTCGGCGCTGTTTGGAGCAAAAAAGACAAACGTCCAGCTTTTGCTGCCACAGCAAAGGTGCCAGCGGGGAAAAGTGATGCTGGTCCTCACTGCCTCCTGGAACCCCTTCAAATGCCCCACACAATTTGGCCCTCTCTGCTTTCCTGCGCACGCTATCCTCAAAAGCACCTTTTTTCACTTTCGGCGCCCTCCGGAGGAAAAAAGACAAACGTCCAGCTTTTGCTGCCACAGCAAAGGTGCCAGCGGGGAAAAGTGATGCTGGTCCTCACTGCCTCCTGGAATCCCTTCAAATGCCCCACACAATTTGGCCCTCTCTGCTTTCCTGCGCACTCTATCCTCAAAAGCACCTTTTTTCACTTTCGGCGCTGTTTGGAGCAAAAAAGACAAACGTCCAGCTTTTGCTGCCACAGCAAAGGTGCCAGCGGGGAAAAGTGATGCTGGTCCTCACTGCCTCCTGGAACCCCTTCAAATGCCCCACACAATTTGGCCCTCTCTGCTTTCCTGCGCACGCTATCCTCAAAAGCACCTTTTTTCACTTTCGGCGCCCTCCGGAGGAAAAAAGACAAACGTCCAGCTTTTGCTGCCACAGCAAAGGTGCCAGCGGGGAAAAGTGATGCTGGTCCTCACTGCCTCCTGGAACCCCTTCAAATGCCCCACACAATTTGGCCCTCTCTGCTTTCCTGCGCACGCTATCCTCAAAAGCACCTTTTTTCACTTTCGGCGCCCTCCGGAGGAAAAAAGACAAACGTCCAGCTTTTGCTGCCACATCAAAGGTGCCAGCGGGGAAAAGTGATGCTGGTCCTCACTGCCTCCTGGAATCCCTTCAAATGCCCCAGACAATTTGGCCCTCTCTGCTTTCCTGCGCACTCTATCCTCAAAAGCACCTTTTTTCACTTTCGGCGCTGTTTGGAGCAAAAAAGACAAACGTCCAGCTTTTGCTGCCACAGCAAAGGTGCCAGCGGGGAAAAGTGATGCTGGTCCTCACTGCCTCCTGGAACCCCTTCAAATGCCCCAGACAATTTGGCCCTCTCTGCTTTCCTGAAAAGTCTATTCTCAAAAGCACCTTTTTTCACTTTCGGCTCTGTTTGGAGCAAAAAAGACAAACGTCCAGCTTTTGCTGCCACAGCAAAGGTGCCAGCGGGGAAAAGTGATGCTGGTCCTCACTGCCTCCTGGAACCCCTTCAAATGCCCCACACAATTTGGCCCTCTCTGCTTTCCTGCGCACGCTATCCTCAAATGCACCTTTTTTCACTTTCGGTGCTGTTTGGAGCAAGAAAGACAAACATCCAGATTTTGCTGCCACAGCAAAGGTGCCAGCGGGGAAAAGTGATGCTGCTTCTCACTGCCTCCTGGAACCCCTTCAAATGCCCCAGACAATTTGGCCCTCTCTGCTTTCCTGCGCACGCTATCCTCAAATGCACCTTTTTTCACTTTCGGCGCTGTTTGGAGCAAAAAAGACAAACGTCCAGCTTTTGCTGCCACAGCAAAGGTGTCAGCGGGGAAAAGTGATGCTGGTCCTCACTGCCTCCTGGAACCCCTTCAAATGCCCCACACAATTTGGCCCTCTCTGCTTTCCTGCGCACGCTATCCTCAAAAGCACCTTTTTTCACTTTCGGCGCTGTTTGGAGCAAAAAAGACAAACGTCCAGCTTTTGCTGCCACAGCAAAGGTGCCAGCGGGGAAAAGTGATGCTGGTCCTCACTGCCTCCTGGAACCCCTTCAAATGCCCCAGACAATTTGGCCCTCTCTGCTTTCCTGTGCACTCTATCCTCAAAAGCACCTTTTTTCACTTTCGGCGCTGTTTGGAGCAAGAAAGACAAACGTCCAGCTTTTGCTGCCACAGCAAAGGTGCCAGCGGGGAAAAGTGATGCTCCTTCTCACTGCCTCCTGGAACCCCTTCAAATGCCCCAGACAATTTGGCCCTCTCTGCTTTCCTGCGCACGCTATCCTCAAATGCACCTTTTTTCACTTTCGGCGCTGTTTGGAGCAAAAAAGACAAACGTCCAGCTTTTGCTGCCACAGCAAAGGTGTCAGCGGGGAAAAGTGATGCTGGTCCTCACTGCCTCCTGGAACCCCTTCAAATGCCCCACACAATTTGGCCCTCTCTGCTTTCCTGCGCACGCTATCCTCAAAAGCACCTTTTTTCACTTTCGGCGCTTGTTGGAACAAAAAAGACAAACGTCCAGCTTTTGCTGCCACAGCAAAGGTGCCAGCGGCGAAAAGTGATGCTGCTTCTCACTGCCTCCTGGAACCCCTTCAAATGCCCCAGACAATTTGGCCCTCTCTGCTTTCCTGCGCACTCTATCCTCAAAAGCACCTTTTTTCACTTTCGGCGCTGTTTGGAGCAAAAAAGACAAACGTCCAGCTTTTGCTGCCACAGCAAAGGTGCCAGCGGGGAAAAGTGATGCTGGTCCTCACTGCCTCCTGGAACCCCTTCAAATGCCCCAGACAATTTGGCCCTCTCTGCTTTCCTGAAAAGTCTATCCTCAAAAGCACCTTTTTTCACTTTCGGCGCTGTTTGGAGCAAAAAAGACAAACGTCCAGCTTTTGCTGCCACAGCAAAGGTGTCAGCGGGGAAAAGTGATGCTGGTCCTCACTGCCTCCTGGAACCCCTTCAAATGCCCCACACAATTTGGCCCTCTCTGCTTTCCTGCGCACGCTATCCTCAAATGCACCTTTTTTCACTTTCGGCGCTGTTTGGAGCAAAAAAGACAAACGTCCAGCTTTTGCTACCACAGCAAAGGTGCCAGCAGGGAAAAGTGATGCTGGTCCTCACTGCCTCCTGGAACCCCTTCAAATGCCCCACACAATTTGGCCCTCTCTGCTTTCCTGCGCACGCTATCCTCAAAAGCACCTTTTTTCACTTTCAGCGCTGTTTGGAGCAAAAAAGACAAACGTCCAGCTTTTGCTGCCACAGCAAAGGTGCCAGCGGGGAAAAGTGATGCTGGTCCTCACTGCCTCCTGGAATCCCTTCAAATGCCCCAGACAATTTGGCCCTCTCTGCTTTCCTGCGCACTCTATCCTCAAAAGCACCTTTTTTCACTTTCGGCGCTGTTTGGAGCAAAAAAGACAAACGTCCAGCTTTTGCTGCCACAGCAAAGGTGCCAGCGGGGAAAAGTGATGCTGGTCCTCACTGCCTCCTGGAACCCCTTCAAATGCCCCAGACAATTTGGCCCTCTCTGCTTTCCTGAAAAGTCTATTCTCAAAAGCACCTTTTTTCACTTTCGGCTCTGTTTGGAGCAAAAAAGACAAACGTCCAGCTTTTGCTGCCACAGCAAAGGTGCCAGCGGGGAAAAGTGATGCTGGTCCTCACTGCCTCCTGGAACCCCTTCAAATGCCCCACACAATTTGGCCCTCTCTGCTTTCCTGCGCACGCTATCCTCAAATGCACCTTTTTTCACTTTCGGTGCTGTTTGGAGCAAGAAAGACAAACATCCAGATTTTGCTGCCACAGCAAAGGTGCCAGCGGGGAAAAGTGATGCTGCTTCTCACTGCCTCCTGGAACCCCTTCAAATGCCCCAGACAATTTGGCCCTCTCTGCTTTCCTGCGCACGCTATCCTCAAATGCACCTTTTTTCACTTTCGGCGCTGTTTGGAGCAAAAAAGACAAACGTCCAGCTTTTGCTGCCACAGCAAAGGTGTCAGCGGGGAAAAGTGATGCTGGTCCTCACTGCCTCCTGGAACCCCTTCAAATGCCCCACACAATTTGGCCCTCTCTGCTTTCCTGCGCACGCTATCCTCAAAAGCACCTTTTTTCACTTTCGGCGCTTGTTGGAACAAAAAAGACAAACGTCCAGCTTTTGCTGCCACAGCAAAGGTGCCAGCGGCGAAAAGTGATGCTGCTTCTCACTGCCTCCTGGAACCCCTTCAAATGCCCCAGACAATTTGGCCCTCTCTGCTTTCCTGCGCACTCTATCCTCAAAAGCACCTTTTTTCACTTTCGGCGCTGTTTGGAGCAAAAAAGACAAACGTCCAGCTTTTGCTGCCACAGCAAAGGTGCCAGCGGGGAAAAGTGATGCTGGTCCTCACTGCCTCCTGGAACCCCTTCAAATGCCCCAGACAATTTGGCCCTCTCTGCTTTCCTGAAAAGTCTATCCTCAAAAGCACCTTTTTTCACTTTCGGCGCTGTTTGGAGCAAAAAAGACAAACGTCCAGCTTTTGCTGCCACAGCAAAGGTGTCAGCGGGGAAAAGTGATGCTGGTCCTCACTGCCTCCTGGAACCCCTTCAAATGCCCCACACAATTTGGCCCTCTCTGCTTTCCTGCGCACGCTATCCTCAAATGCACCTTTTTTCACTTTCGGCGCTGTTTGGAGCAAAAAAGACAAACGTCCAGCTTTTGCTGCCACAGCAAAGGTGTCAGCGGGGAAAAGTGATGCTGGTCCTCACTGCCTCCTGGAACCCCTTCAAATGCCCCACACAATTTGGCCCTCTCTGCTTTCCTGCGCACGCTATCCTCAAAAGCACCTTTTTTCACTTTCAGCGCTGTTTGGAGCAAAAAAGACAAACGTCCAGCTTTTGCTGCCACAGCAAAGGTGCCAGCGGGGAAAAGTGATGCTGGTCCTCACTGCCTCCTGGAACCCCTTCAAATGCCCCAGACAATTTGGCCCTCTCTGCTTTCCTGAAAAGTCTATCCTCAAAAGCACCTTTTTTCACTTTCGGCGCTGTTTGGAGCAAGAAAGACAAACATCCAGGTTTTGCTGCCACAGCAAAGGTGCCAGCGGGGAAAATTGGTGCTGCTTCTCACTGCCTCCTGGAACCCCTTCAAATGCCCCACACAATTTGGCCCTCTCTGCTTTCCTGCGCACGCTATCCTCAAAAGCACCTTTTTTCACTTTCGGCGCTGTTTGGAGCAAAAAAGACAAACGTCCAGCTTTTGCTGCCACAGCAAAGGTGTCAGCGGGGAAAAGTGATGCTGGTCCTCACTGCCTCCTGGAACCCCTTCAAATGCCCCACACAATTTGGCCCTCTCTGCTTTCCTGCGCACGCTATCCTCAAAAGCACCTTTTTTCACTTTCGGCGCTGTTTGGAGCAAAAAAGACAAACGTCCAGCTTTTGCTGCCACAGCAAAGGTGCCAGCGGGGAAAAGTGATGCTGCTTCTCACTGCCTCCTGGAACCCCTTCAAATGCCCCAGACAATTTGGCCCTCTCTGCTTTCCTGCGCACTCTATCCTCAAAAGCACCTTTTTTCACTTTCGGCGCTGTTTGGAGCAAAAAAGACAAACGTCCAGCTTTTGCTGCCACAGCAAAGGTGCCAGCGGGGAAAAGTGATGCTGGTCCTCACTGCCTCCTGGAACCCCTTCAAATGCCCCAGACAATTTGGCCCTCTCTGCTTTCCTGCGCACTCTATCCTCAAAAGCACCTTTTTTCACTTTCGGCGCTGTTTGGAGCAAAAAAGACAAACGTCCAGCTTTTGCTGCCACAGCAAAGGTGCCAGCGGGGAAAAGTGATGCTGGTCCTCACTGCCTCCTGGAACCCCTTCAAATGCCCCACACAATTTGGCCCTCTCTGCTTTCCTGCGCACGCTATCCTCAAAAGCACCTTTTTTCACTTTCGGCGCTGTTTGGAGCAAAAAAGACAAACGTCCAGCTTTTGCTGCCACAGCAAAGGTGCCAGCGGGGAAAAGTGATGCTGGTCCTCACTGCCTCCTGGAACCCCTTCAAATGCCCCAGACAATTTGGCCCTCTCTGCTTTCCTGCGCACGCTATCCTCAAAAGCACCTTTTTTCACTTTCGGCGCTGTTTGGAGCAAAAAAGACAAACGTCCAGCTTTTGCTGCCACAGCAAAGGTGCCAGCGGGGAAAAGTGATGCTGGTCCTCACTGCCTCCTGGAACCCCTTCAAATGCCCCACACAATTTGGCCCTCTCTGCTTTCCTGAAAAGTCTATCCTCAAAAGCACCTTTTTTCACTTTCGGCGCTGTTTGGAGCAAAAAAGACAAACGTCCAGCTTTTGCTGCCACAGCAAAGGTGCCAGCGGGGAAAAGTGATGCTGGTCCTCACTGCCTCCTGGAACCCCTTCAAATGCCCCACACAATTTGGCCCTCTCTGCTTTCCTGCGCACGCTATCCTCAAAAGCACCTTTTTTCACTTTCGGCCCCCTCCGGAGGAAAAAAGACAAACGTCCAGCTTTTGCTGCCACAGCAAAGGTGCCAGCGGGGAAAAGTGATGCTGGTCCTCACTGCCTCCTGGAATCCCTTCAAATGCCCCAGACAATTTGGCCCTCTCTGCTTTCCTGCGCACGCTATCCTCAAAAGCACCTCTTTTCACTTTCGGCGCCCTCCGGAGGAAAAAAGACAAACGTCCAGCTTTTGCTGCCACAGCAAAGGTGCCAGCGGGGAAAAGTGATGCTGGTCCTCACTGCCTCCTGGAATCCCTTCAAATGCCCCAGACAATTTGGCCCTCTCTGCTTTCCTGCGCACTCTATCCTCAAAAGCACCTTTTTTCACTTTCGGCGCTGTTTGGAGCAAAAAAGACAAACGTCCAGCTTTTGCTGCCACAGCAAAGGTGCCAGCGGGGAAAAGTGATGCTGGTCCTCACTGCCTCCTGGAACCCCTTCAAATGCCCCACACAATTTGGCCCTCTCTGCTTTCCTGCGCACGCTATCCTCAAAAGCACCTTTTTTCACTTTCGGCGCTGTTTGGAGCAAAAAAGACAAACGTCCAGCTTTTGCTGCCACAGCAAAGGTGTCAGCGGGGAAAAGTGATGCTGGTCCTCACTGCCTCCTGGAACCCCTTCAAATGCCCCACACAATTTGGCCCTCTCTGCTTTCCTGCGCACGCTATCCTCAAAAGCACCTTTTTTCACTTTCGGCGCTGTTTGGAGCAAAAAAGACAAACGTCCAGCTTTTGCTGCCACAGCAAAGGTGCCAGCGGGGAAAAGTGATGCTGGTCCTCACTGCCTCCTGGAACCCCTTCAAATGCCCCAGACAATTTGGCCCTCTCTGCTTTCCTGCGCACGCTATCCTCAAAAGCACCTTTTTTCACTTTCGGCGCTGTTTGGAGCAAGAAAGACAAACATCCAGCTTTTGCTGCCACAGCAAAGGTGCCAGCGGGGAAAATTGGTGCTGCTTCTCACTGCCTCCTGGAACCCCTTCAAATGCCCCAGACAATTTGGCCCTCTCTGCTTTCCTGCGCACGCTATCCTCAAAAGCACCTTTTTTCACTTTCGGCGCTGTTTGGAGCAAAAAAGACAAACGTCCAGCTTTTGCTGCCACAGCAAAGGTGTCAGCGGGGAAAAGTGATGCTGGTCCTCACTGCCTCCTGGAACCCCTTCAAATGCCCCAGACAATTTGGCCCTCTCTGCTTTCCTGCGCACGCTATCCTCAAAAGCACCTTTTTTCACTTTCGGCGCTGTTTGGAGCAAAAAAGACAAACGTCCAGCTTTTGCTGCCACAGCAAAGGTGCCAGCAGGGAAAAGTGATGCTGGTCCTCACTGCCTCCTGGAACCCCTTCAAATGCCCCGGACAATTTGGCCCTCTCTGCTTTCCTGCGCACTCTATCCTCAAAAGCACCTTTTTTCACTTTCGGCGCTGTTTGGAGCAAAAAAGACAAACGTCCAGCTTTTGCTGCCACAGCAAAGGTGCCAGCGGGGAAAAGTGATGCTGGTCCTCACTGCCTCCTGGAACCCCTTCAAATGCCCCAGACAATTTGGCCCTCTCTGCTTTCCTGAAAAGTCTATCCTCAAAAGCACCTTTTTTCACTTTCGGCGCTGTTTGGAGCAAAAAAGACAAACGTCCAGCTTTTGCTGCCACAGCAAAGGTGCCAGCGGGGAAAAGTGATGCTGGTCCTCACTGCCTCCTGGAACCCCTTCAAATGCCCCACACAATTTGGCCCTCTCTGCTTTCCTGCGCACGCTATCCTCAAAAGCACCTTTTTTCACTTTCGGCCCCCTCCGGAGGAAAAAAGACAAACGTCCAGCTTTTGCTGCCACAGCAAAGGTGCCAGCGGGGAAAAGTGATGCTGGTCCTCACTGCCTCCTGGAATCCCTTCAAATGCCCCAGACAATTTGGCCCTCTCTGCTTTCCTGCGCACGCTATCCTCAAAAGCACCTTTTTTCACTTTCGGCCCCCTCCGGAGGAAAAAAGACAAACGTCCAGCTTTTGCTGCCACAGCAAAGGTGCCAGCGGGGAAAAGTGATGCTGGTCCTCACTGCCTCCTGGAATCCCTTTAAATGCCCCAGACAATTTGGCCCTCTCTGCTTTCCTGCGCACTCTATCCTCAAAAGCACCTTTTTTCACTTTCGGCCCCCTCCGGAGGAAAAAAGACAAACGTCCAGCTTTTGCTGCCACAGCAAAGGTGCCAGCGGGGAAAAGTGATGCTGGTCCTCACTGCCTCCTGGAACCCCTTCAAATGCCCCAGACAATTTGGCCCTCTCTGCTTTCCTGCGCACGCTATCCTCAAAAGCACCTTTTTTCACTTTCGGCGCTGTTTGGAGCAAAAAAGACAAACGTCCAGCTTTTGCTGCCACAGCAAAGGTGCCAGCGGGGAAAAGTGATGCTGGTCCTCACTGCCTCCTGGAACCCCTTCAAATGCCCCAGACAATTTGGCCCTCTCTGCTTTCCTGCGCACGCTATCCTCAAAAGCACCTTTTTTCACTTTCGGCGCTGTTTGGAGCAAAAAAGACAAACGTCCAGCTTTTGCTGCCACAGCAAAGGTGCCAGCGGGGAAAAGTGATGCTGGTCCTCACTGCCTCCTGGAACCCCTTCAAATGCCCCACACAATTTGGCCCTCTCTGCTTTCCTGCGCACGCTATCCTCAAAAGCACCTTTTTTCACTTTCGGCGCTGTTTGGAGCAAAAAAGACAAACGTCCAGCTTTTGCTGCCACAGCAAAGGTGCCAGCGGGGAAAAGTGATGCTGCTTCTCACTGCCTCCTGGAACCCCTTCAAATGCCCCAGACAATTTGGCCCTCTCTGCTTTCCTGCGCACGCTATCCTCAAAAGCACCTTTTTTCACTTTCGGTGCTGTTTGGAGCAAAAAAGACAAACGTCCAGCTTTTGCTGCCACAGCAAAGGTGCCAGCGGGGAAAAGTGATGCTGGTCCTCACTGCCTCCTGGAACCCCTTCAAATGCCCCAGACAATTTGGCCCTCTCTGCTTTCCTGCGCACTCTATCCTCAAAAGCACCTTTTTTCACTTTCGGCGCTGTTTGGAGCAAAAAAGACAAACGTCCAGCTTTTGCTGCCACAGCAAAGGTGCCAGCGGGGAAAAGTGATGCTGGTCCTCACTGCCTCCTGGAACCCCTTCAAATGCCCCACACAATTTGGCCCTCTCTGCTTTCCTGAAAAGTCTATCCTCAAAAGCACCTTTTTTCACTTTCGGCGCTGTTTGGAGCAAAAAAGACAAACGTCCAGCTTTTGCTGCCACAGCAAAGGTGCCAGCGGGGAAAAGTGATGCTGCTTCTCACTGCCTCCTGGAACCCCTTCAAATGCCCCACACAATTTGGCCCTCTCTGCTTTCCTGCGCACGCTATCCTCAAAAGCACCTTTTTTCACTTTCGGCGCTGTTTGGAGCAAAAAAGACAAACGTCCAGCTTTTGCTGCCACAGCAAAGGTGCCAGCGGGGAAAAGTGATGCTGCTTCTCACTGCCTCCTGGAACCCCTTCAAATGCCTCAGACAATTTGGCCCTCTCTGCTTTCCTGCGCACGCTATCCTCAAAAGCACCTTTTTTCACTTTCGGCCCCCTCCGGAGGAAAAAAGACAAACGTCCAGCTTTTGCTGCCACAGCAAAGGTGCCAGCGGGGAAAAGTGATGCTGGTCCTCACTGCCTCCTGGAATCCCTTTAAATGCCCCAGACAATTTGGCCCTCTCTGCTTTCCTGCGCACTCTATCCTCAAAAGCACCTTTTTTCACTTTCGGCGCTGTTTGGAGCAAAAAAGACAAACGTCCAGCTTTTGCTGCCACAGCAAAGGTGCCAGCGGGGAAAAGTGATGCTGGTCCTCACTGCCTCCTGGAACCCCTTCAAATGCCCCACACAATTTGGCCCTCTCTGCTTTCCTGCGCACGCTATCCTCAAAAGCACCTTTTTTCACTTTCGGCGCTGTTTGGAGCAAAAAAGACAAACGTCCAGCTTTTGCTGCCACAGCAAAGGTGCCAGCGGGGAAAAGTGATGCTGGTCCTCACTGCCTCCTGGAACCCCTTCAAATGCCCCAGACAATTTGGCCCTCTCTGCTTTCCTGCGCACGCTATCCTCAAAAGCACCTTTTTTCACTTTCGGCGCTGTTTGGAGCAAAAAAGACAAACGTCCAGCTTTTGCTGCCACAGCAAAGGTGCCAGCGGGGAAAAGTGGTGCTGCTTCTCACTGCCTCCTGGAACACCTTCAAATGCCCCAGACAATTTGGCCCTCTCTGCTTTCCTGAAAAGTCTATCCTCAAAAGCACCTTTTTTCACTTTCGGCGCTGTTTGGAGCAAAAAAGACAAACGTCCAGCTTTTGCTGCCACAGCAAAGGTGCCAGCGGGGAAAAGTGATGCTGGTCCTCACTGCCTCCTGGAACCCCTTCAAATGCCCCAGACAATTTGGCCCTCTCTGCTTTCCTGCGCACGCTATCCTCAAAAGCACCTTTTTTCACTTTCGGCCCCCTCCGGAGGAAAAAAGACAAACGTCCAGCTTTTGCTGCCACAGCAAAGGTGCCAGCGGGGAAAAGTGATGCTGGTCCTCACTGCCTCCTGGAACCCCTTCAAATGCCCCAGACAATTTGGCCCTCTCTGCTTTCCTGCGCACGCTATCCTCAAAAGCACCTTTTTTCACTTTCGGCGCTGTTTGGAGCAAAAAAGACAAACGTCCAGCTTTTGCTGCCACAGCAAAGGTGCCAGCGGGGAAAAGTGATGCTGGTCCTCACTGCCTCCTGGAACCCCTTCAAATGCCCCAGACAATTTGGCCCTCTCTGCTTTCCTGCGCACGCTATCCTCAAAAGCACCTTTTTTCACTTTCGGCGCTGTTTGGAGCAAAAAAGACAAACGTCCAGCTTTTGCTGCCACAGCAAAGGTGCCAGCGGGGAAAAGTGATGCTGGTCCTCACTGCCTCCTGGAACCCCTTCAAATGCCCCAGACAATTTGGCCCTCTCTGCTTTCCTGTGCACTCTATCCTCAAAAGCACCTTTTTTCACTTTCGGCGCTGTTTGGAGCAAGAAAGACAAACGTCCAGCTTTTGCTGCCACAGCAAAGGTGCCAGCGGGGAAAAGTGATGCTGCTTCTCACTGCCTCCTGGAACCCCTTCAAATGCCCCAGACAATTTGGCCCTCTCTGCTTTCCTGCGCACTCTATCCTCAAAAGCACCTTTTTTCACTTTCGGCGCTGTTTGGAGCAAAAAAGACAAACGTCCAGCTTTTGCTGCCACAGCAAAGGTGCCAGCGGGGAAAAGTGATGCTGGTCCTCACTGCCTCCTGGAACCCCTTCAAATGCCCCAGACAATTTGGCCCTCTCTGCTTTCCTGCGCACGCTATCCTCAAAAGCACCTTTTTTCACTTTCGGCGCTGTTTGGAGCAAAAAAGACAAACGTCCAGCTTTTGCTGCCACAGCAAAGGTGCCAGCGGGGAAAAGTGATGCTGGTCCTCACTGCCTCCTGGAATCCCTTCAAATGCCCCAGACAATTTGGCCCTCTCTGCTTTCCTGCGCACGCTATCCTCAAAAGCACCTTTTTTCACTTTCGGCCCCCTCCGGAGGAAAAAAGACAAACGTCCAGCTTTTGCTGCCACAGCAAAGGTGCCAGCGGGGAAAAGTGATGCTGGTCCTCACTGCCTCCTGGAATCCCTTTAAATGCCCCAGACAATTTGGCCCTCTCTGCTTTCCTGCGCACGCTATCCTCAAAAGCACCTTTTTTCACTTTCGGCCCCCTCCGGAGGAAAAAAGACAAACGTCCAGCTTTTGCTGCCACAGCAAAGGTGCCAGCGGGGAAAAGTGATGCTGGTCCTCACTGCCTCCTGGAATCCCTTTAAATGCCCCAGACAATTTGGCCCTCTCTGCTTTCCTGCGCACTCTATCCTCAAAAGCACCTTTTTTCACTTTCGGCGCTGTTTGGAGCAAAAAAGACAAACGTCCAGCTTTTGCTGCCACAGCAAAGGTGCCAGCGGGGAAAAGTGATGCTGGTCCTCACTGCCTCCTGGAACCCCTTCAAATGCCCCACACAATTTGGCCCTCTCTGCTTTCCTGCGCACGCTATCCTCAAAAGCACCTTTTTTCACTTTCGGCGCTGTTTGGAGCAAAAAAGACAAACGTCCAGCTTTTGCTGCCACAGCAAAGGTGCCAGCGGGGAAAAGTGGTGCTGCTTCTCACTGCCTCCTGGAACCCCTTCAAATGCCCCAGACAATTTGGCCCTCTCTGCTTTCCTGAAAAGTCTATCCTCAAAAGCACCTTTTTTCACTTTCGGCGCTGTTTGGAGCAAAAAAGACAAACGTCCAGCTTTTGCTGCCACAGCAAAGGTGCCAGCGGGGAAAAGTGATGCTGGTCCTCACTGCCTCCTGGAACCCCTTCAAATGCCCCACACAATTTGGCCCTCTCTGCTTTCCTGCGCACGCTATCCTCAAAAGCACCTTTTTTCACTTTCGGCCCCCTCCGGAGGAAAAAAGACAAACGTCCAGCTTTTGCTGCCACAGCAAAGGTGCCAGCGGGGAAAAGTGATGCTGGTCCTCACTGCCTCCTGGAATCCCTTCAAATGCCCCACACAATTTGGCCCTCTCTGCTTTCCTGCGCACGCTATCCTCAAAAGCACCTTTTTTCACTTTCGGCGCCATCCGGAGGAAAAAAGACAAACGTCCAGCTTTTGCTGCCACAGCAAAGGTGCCAGCGGGGAAAAGTGATGCTGGTCCTCACTGCCTCCTGGAATCCCTTTAAATGCCCCAGACAATTTGGCCCTCTCTGCTTTCCTGCGCACTCTATCCTCAAAAGCACCTTTTTTCACTTTCGGCGCTGTTTGGAGCAAAAAAGACAAACGTCCAGCTTTTGCTGCCACAGCAAAGGTGCCAGCGGGGAAAAGTGATGCTGGTCCTCACTGCCTCCTGGAACCCCTTCAAATGCCCCAGACAATTTGGCCCTCTCTGCTTTCCTGCGCACGCTATCCTCAAAAGCACCTTTTTTCACTTTCGGCGCTGTTTGGAGCAAAAAAGGCAAACGTCCAGCTTTTGCTGCCACAGCAAAGGTGCCAGCGGGGAAAAGTGATGCTGGTCCTCACTGCCTCCTGGAACCCCTTCAAATGCCCCAGACAATTTGGCCCTCTCTGCTTTCCTGAAAAGTCTATCCTCAAAAGCACCTTTTTTCACTTTCGGCGCTGTTTGGAGCAAAAAAGACAAACGTCCAGCTTTTGCTGCCACAGCAAAGGTGCCAGCGGGGAAAAGTGATGCTGGTCCTCACTGCCTCCTGGAACCCCTTCAAATGCCCCAGACAATTTGGCCCTCTCTGCTTTCCTGCGCACGCTATCCTCAAAAGCACCTTTTTTCACTTTCGGCCCCCTCCGGAGGAAAAAAGACAAACGTCCAGCTTTTGCTGCCACAGCAAAGGTGCCAGCGGGGAAAAGTGATGCTGGTCCTCACTGCCTCCTGGAATCCCTTCAAATGCCCCAGACAATTTGGCCCTCTCTGCTTTCCTGCGCACGCTATCCTCAAAAGCACCTTTTTTCACTTTCGGCGCTGTTTGGAGCAAAAAAGACAAACGTCCAGCTTTTGCTGCCACAGCAAAGGTGCCAGCGGGGAAAAGTGATGCTGGTCCTCACTGCCTCCTGGAACCCCTTCAAATGCCCCACACAATTTGGCCCTCTCTGCTTTCCTGTGCACTCTATCCTCAAAAGCACCTTTTTTCACTTTCGGCGCTGTTTGGAGCAAGAAAGACAAACGTCCAGCTTTTGCTGCCACAGCAAAGGTGCCAGCGGGGAAAAGTGATGCTGCTTCTCACTGCCTCCTGGAACCCCTTCAAATGCCCCAGACAATTTGGCCCTCTCTGCTTTCCTGCGCACGCTATCCTCAAAAGCACCTTTTTTCACTTTCGGCGCTGTTTGGAGCAAAAAAGACAAACGTCCAGCTTTTGCTGCCACAGCAAAGGTGCCAGCGGGGAAAAGTGGTGCTGCTTCTCACTGCCTCCTGGAACCCCTTCAAATGCCCCAGACAATTTGGCCCTCTCTGCTTTCCTGAAAAGTCTATCCTCAAAAGCACCTTTTTTCACTTTCGGCGCTGTTTGGAGCAAAAAAGACAAACGTCCAGCTTTTGCTGCCACAGCAAAGGTGCCAGCGGGGAAAAGTGATGCTGGTCCTCACTGCCTCCTGGAATCCCTTCAAATGCCCCAGACAATTTGGCCCTCTCTGCTTTCCTGCGCACGCTATCCTCAAAAGCACCTTTTTTCACTTTCGGCCCCCTCCGGAGGAAAAAAGACAAACGTCCAGCTTTTGCTGCCACAGCAAAGGTGCCAGCGGGGAAAAGTGATGCTGGTCCTCACTGCCTCCTGGAATCCCTTCAAATGCCCCAGACAATTTGGCCCTCTCTGCTTTCCTGCGCACGCTATCCTCAAAAGCACCTTTTTTCACTTTCGGCGCCCTCCGGAGGAAAAAAGACAAACGTCCAGCTTTTGCTGCCACAGCAAAGGTGCCAGCGGGGAAAAGTGATGCTGGTCCTCACTGCCTCCTGGAATCCCTTTAAATGCCCCAGACAATTTGGCCCTCTCTGCTTTCCTGCGCACTCTATCCTCAAAAGCACCTTTTTTCACTTTCGGCGCTGTTTGGAGCAAAAAAGACAAACGTCCAGCTTTTGCTGCCACAGCAAAGGTGCCAGCGGGGAAAAGTGATGCTGGTCCTCACTGCCTCCTGGAACCCCTTCAAATGCCCCAGACAATTTGGCCCTCTCTGCTTTCCTGCGCACGCTATCCTCAAAAGCACCTTTTTTCACTTTCGGCGCTGTTTGGAGCAAAAAAGACAAACGTCCAGCTTTTGCTGCCACAGCAAAGGTGCCAGCGGGGAAAAGTGATGCTGGTCCTCACTGCCTCCTGGAACCCCTTCAAATGCCCCACACAATTTGGCCCTCTCTGCTTTCCTGTGCACTCTATCCTCAAAAGCACCTTTTTTCACTTTCGGCGCTGTTTGGAGCAAGAAAGACAAACGTCCAGCTTTTGCTGCCACAGCAAAGGTGCCAGCGGGGAAAAGTGATGCTGCTTCTCACTGCCTCCTGGAACCCCTTCAAATGCCCCACACAATTTGGCCCTCTCTGCTTTCCTGCGCACTCTATCCTCAAAAGCACCTTTTTTCACTTTCGGCGCTGTTTGGAGCAAAAAAGACAAACGTCCAGCTTTTGCTGCCACAGCAAAGGTGCCAGCGGGGAAAAGTGATGCTGGTCCTCACTGCCTCCTGGAACCCCTTCAAATGCCCCACACAATTTGGCCCTCTCTGCTTTCCTGCGCACTCTATCCTCAAAAGCACCTTTTTTCACTTTCGGCGCTGTTTGGAGCAAAAAAGACAAACGTCCAGCTTTTGCTGCCACAGCAAAGGTGCCAGCGGGGAAAAGTGATGCTGCTTCTCACTGCCTCCTGGAACCCCTTCAAATGCCCCACACAATTTGGCCCTCTCTGCTTTCCTGCGCACGCTATCCTCAAAAGCACCTTTTTTCACTTTCGGCGCTGTTTGGAGCAAAAAAGACAAACGTCCAGCTTTTGCTGCCACAGCAAAGGTGCCAGCGGGGAAAAGTGATGCTGGTCCTCACTGCCTCCTGGAACCCCTTCAAATGCCCCGGACAATTTGGCCCTCTCTGCTTTCCTGCGCACTCTATCCTCAAAAGCACCTTTTTTCACTTTCGGCGCCCTCCGGAGGAAAAAAGACAAACGTCCAGCTTTTGCTGCCACAGCAAAGGTGCCAGCGGGGAAAAGTGATGCTGGTCCTCACTGCCTCCTGGAATCCCTTCAAATGCCCCAGACAATTTGGCCCTCTCTGCTTTCCTGCGCACGCTATCCTCAAAAGCACCTTTTTTCACTTTCGGCCCCCTCCTAAGGAAAAAAGACAAACGTCCAGCTTTTGCTGCCACAGCAAAGGTGCCAGCGGGGAAAAGTGATGCTGGTCCTCACTGCCTCCTGGAATCCCTTTAAATGCCCCAGACAATTTGGCCCTCTCTGCTTTCCTGCGCACTCTATCTACAAATGCACCTTTTTTCACTTTCGGCGCTGTTTGGAGCAAAAAAGACAAACGTCCAGCTTTTGCTGCCACAGCAAAGGTGCCAGCGGGGAAAAGTGATGCTGGTCCTCACTGCCTCCTGGAACCCCTTCAAATGCCCCACACAATTTGGCCCTCTCTGCTTTCCTGCGCACGCTATCCTCAAAAGCACCTTTTTTCACTTTCGGCGCTGTTTGGAGCAAAAAAGACAAACGTCCAGCTTTTGCTGCCACAGCAAAGGTGCCAGCGGGGAAAAGTGATGCTGGTCCTCACTGCCTCCTGGAACCCCTTCAAATGCCCCAGACAATTTGGCCCTCTCTGCTTTCCTGCGCACGCTATCCTCAAAAGCACCTTTTTTCACTTTCGGCGCTGTTTGGAGCAAAAAAGACAAACGTCCAGCTTTTGCTGCCACAGCAAAGGTGCCAGCGGGGAAAAGTGGTGCTGCTTCTCACTGCCTCCTGGAACCCCTTCAAATGCCCCAGACAATTTGGCCCTCTCTGCTTTCCTGAAAAGTCTATCCTCAAAAGCACCTTTTTTCACTTTCGGCGCTGTTTGGAGCAAAAAAGACAAACGTCCAGCTTTTGCTGCCACAGCAAAGGTGCCAGCGGGGAAAAGTGATGCTGGTCCTCACTGCCTCCTGGAACCCCTTCAAATGCCCCAGACAATTTGGCCCTCTCTGCTTTCCTGCGCACGCTATCCTCAAAAGCACCTTTTTTCACTTTCGGCCCCCTCCGGAGCAAAAAAGACAAACGTCCAGCTTTTGCTGCCACAGCAAAGGTGCCAGCGGGGAAAAGTGATGCTGGTCCTCACTGCCTCCTGGAATCCCTTCAAATGCACCAGACAATTTGGCCCTCTCTGCTTTCCTGCGCACGCTATCCTCAAAAGCACCTTTTTTCACTTTCGGCGCCATCCGGAGGAAAAAAGACAAACGTCCAGCTTTTGCTGCCACAGCAAAGGTGCCAGCGGGGAAAAGTGATGCTGGTCCTCACTGCCTCCTGGAACCCCTTCAAATGCCCCAGACAATTTGGCCCTCTCTGCTTTCCTGCGCACTCTATCCTCAAAAGCACCTTTTTTCACTTTCGGCGCTGTTTGGAGCAAAAAAGACAAACGTCCAGCTTTTTCTGCCACAGCAAAGGTGCCAGCGGGGAAAAGTGATGCTGCTTCTCACTGCCTCCTGGAACCCCTTCAAATGCCCCAGACAATTTGGCCCTCTCTGCTTTCCTGCGCACGCTATCCTCAAAAGCACCTTTTTTCACTTTCGGCGCTGTTTGGAGCAAAAAAGACAAACGTCCAGCTTTTGCTGCCACAGCAAAGGTGCCAGCGGGGAAAAGTGATGCTGGTCCTCACTGCCTCCTGGAACCCCTTCAAATGCCCCAGACAATTTGGCCCTCTCTGCTTTCCTGTGCACTCTATCCTCAAAAGCACCTTTTTTCACTTTCGGCGCTGTTTGGAGCAAGAAAGACAAACGTCCAGCTTTTGCTGCCACAGCAAAGGTGCCAGCGGGGAAAAGTGATGCTGCTTCTCACTGCCTCCTGGAACCCCTTCAAATGCCCCAGACAATTTGGCCCTCTCTGCTTTCCTGCGCACTCTATCCTCAAAAGCACCTTTTTTCACTTTCGGCGCTGTTTGGAGCAAAAAAGACAAACGTCCAGCTTTTGCTGCCACAGCAAAGGTGCCAGCGGGGAAAAGTGATGCTGGTCCTCACTGCCTCCTGGAACCCCTTCAAATGCCCCAGACAATTTGGCCCTCTCTGCTTTCCTGCGCACTCTATCCTCAAAAGCACCTTTTTTCACTTTCGGCGCTGTTTGGAGCAAAAAAGACAAACGTCCAGCTTTTGCTGCCACAGCAAAGGTGCCAGCGGGGAAAAGTGATGCTGGTCCTCACTGCCTCCTGGAACCCCTTCAAATGCCCCAGACAATTTGGCCCTCTCTGCTTTCCTGCGCACGCTATCCTCAAAAGCACCTTTTTTCACTTTCGGCGCTGTTTGGAGCAAAAAAGACAAACGTCCAGCTTTTGCTGCCACAGCAAAGGTGCCAGCGGGGAAAAGTGATGCTGGTCCTCACTGCCTCCTGGAACCCCTTCAAATGCCCCAGACAATTTGGCCCTCTCTGCTTTCCTGCGCACGCTATCCTCAAATGCACCTTTTTTCACTTTCGGCGCTGTTTGGAGCAAAAAAGACAAACGTCCAGCTTTTGCTGCCACAGCAAAGGTGCCAGCGGGGAAAAGTGATGCTGGTCCTCACTGCCTCCTGGAACCCCTTCAAATGCCCCAGACAATTTGGCCCTCTCTGCTTTCCTGCGCACGCTATCCTCAAAAGCACCTTTTTTCACTTTCGGCGCTGTTTGGAGCAAAAAAGACAAACGTCCAGCTTTTGCTGCCACAGCAAAGGTGCCAGCGGGGAAAAGTGATGCTGCTTCTCACTGCCTCCTGGAACCCCTTCAAATGCCCCAGACAATTTGGCCCTCTCTGCTTTCCTGAAAAGTCTATCCTCAAAAGCACCTTTTTTCACTTTCGGCGCTGTTTGGAGCAAAAAAGACAAACGTCCAGCTTTTGCTGCCACAGCAAAGGTGCCAGCGGGGAAAAGTGATGCTGGTCCTCACTGCCTCCTGGAACCCCTTTAAATGCCTCAGACAATTTGGCCCTCTCTGCTTTCCTGAAAAGTCTATCCTCAAAAGCACCTTTTTTCACTTTCGGCCCCCTCCGGAGGAAAAAAGACAAACGTCCAGCTTTTGCTGCCACAGCAAAGGTGCCAGCGGGGAAAAGTGATGCTGCTTCTCACTGCCTCCTGGAACCCCTTCAAATGCCCCAGACAATTTGGCCCTCTCTGCTTTCCTGCGCACGCTATCCTCAAAAGCACCTTTTTTCACTTTCGGCCCCCTCCGGAGGAAAAAAGACAAACGTCCAGCTTTTGCTGCCACAGCAAAGGTGCCAGCGGGGAAAAGTGATGCTGGTCCTCACTGCCTCCTGGAACCCCTTCAAATGCCCCAGACAATTTGGCCCTCTCTGCTTTCCTGCGCACGCTATCCTCAAAAGCACCTTTTTTCACTTTCGGCGCTGTTTGGAGCAAAAAAGACAAACGTCCAACTTTTGCTGCCACAGCAAAGGTGCCAGCGGGGAAAAGTGGTGCTGCTTCTCACTGCCTCCTGGAACCCCTTCAAATGCCCCAGACAATTTGGCCCTCTCTGCTTTCCTGAAAAGTCTATCCTCAAAAGCACCTTTTTTCACTTTCGGCGCTGTTTGGAGCAAAAAAGACAAACGTCCAGCTTTTGCTGCCACAGCAAAGGTGCCAGCGGGGAAAAGTGATGCTGGTCCTCACTGCCTCCTGGAACCCCTTCAAATGCCCCACACAATTTGGCCCTCTCTGCTTTCCTGCGCACGCTATCTTCAAAAGCACCTTTTTTCACTTTCGGCGCCCTCCGGAGGAAAAAAGACAAACGTCCAGCTTTTGCTGCCACAGCAAAGGTGCCAGCGGGGAAAAGTGATGCTGCTTCTCACTGCCTCCTGGAACCCCTTCAAATGCCCCAGACAATTTGGCCCTCTCTGCTTTCCTGCGCACTCTATCCTCAAATGCACCTTTTTTCACTTTCGGCGCTGTTTGGAGCAAAAAAGACAAACGTCCAGCTTTTGCTGCCACAGCAAAGGTGCCAGCGGGGAAAAGTGATGCTGGTCCTCACTGCCTCCTGGAACCCCTTCAAATGCCCCAGACAATTTGGCCCTCTCTGCTTTCCTGCGCACGCTATCCTCAAAAGCACCTTTTTTCACTTTCGGCGCTGTTTGGAGCAAAAAAGACAAACGTCCAGCTTTTGCTGCCACAGCAAAGGTGCCAGCGGGGAAAAGTGGTGCTGCTTCTCACTGCCTCCTGGAACCCCTTCAAATGCCCCAGACAATTTGGCCCTCTCTGCTTTCCTGCGCACGCTATCCTCAAAAGTACCTTTTTTCACTTTCGGCGCTGTTTGGAGCAAAAAAGACAAACGTCCAGCTTTTGCTGCCACAGCAAAGGTGCCAGCGGGGAAAAGTGATGCTGGTCCTCACTGCCTCCTGGAACCCCTTCAAATGCCCCAGACAATTTGGCCCTCTCTGCTTTCCTGCGCACGCTATCCTCAAAAGCACCTTTTTTCACTTTCGGCGCTGTTTGGAGCAAAAAAGACAAACGTCCAGCTTTTGCTGCCACAGCAAAGGTGCCAGCGGGGAAAAGTGATGCTGGTCCTCACTGCCTCCTGGAACCCCTTCAAATGCCCCAGACAATTTGGCCCTCTCTGCTTTCCTGCGCACTCTATCCTCAAATGCACCTTTTTTCACTTTCGGCGCTGTTTGGAGCAAAAAAGACAAACGTCCAGCTTTTGCTGCCACAGCAAAGGTGCCAGCGGGGAAAAGTGATGCTGCTTCTCACTGCCTCCTGGAACCCCTTCAAATGCCCCAGACAATTTGGCCCTCTCTGCTTTCCTGCGCACGCTATCCTCAAATGCACCTTTTTTCACTTTCGGCGCTGTTTGGAGCAAAAAAGACAAACGTCCAGCTTTTGCTGCCACAGCAAAGGTGCCAGCGGGGAAAAGTGATGCTGCTTCTCACTGCCTCCTGGAACCCCTTCAAATGCCCCACACAATTTGGCCCTCTCTGCTTTCCTGCGCACGCTATCCTCAAAAGCACCTGTTTTCACTTTCGGCGCTGTTTGGAGCAAAAAAGACAAACGTCCAGCTTTTGCTGCCACAGCAAAGGTGCCAGCGGGGAAAAGTGGTGCTGCTTCTCACTGCCTCCTGGTACCCCTTCAAATGCCCCACACAATTTGGCCCTCTCTGCTTTCCTGCGCACGCTATCCTCAAATGCACCTTTTTTCACTTTCGGCGCTGTTTGGAGCAAAAAAGACAAACGTCCAGCTTTTGCTGCCACAGCAAAGGTGCCAGCGGGGAAAAGTGATGCTGCTTCTCACTGCCTCCTGGAACCCCTTCAAATGCCCCAGACAATTTGGCCCTCTCTGCTTTCCTGCGCACGCTATCCTCAAAAGCACCTTTTTTCACTTTCGGCGCTGTTTGGAGCAAAAAAGACAAACGTCCAGCTTTTGCTGCCACAGCAAAGGTGCCAGCGGGGAAAAGTGATGCTGGTCCTCACTGCCTCCTGGAACCCCTTCAAATGCCCCAGACAATTTGGCCCTCTCTGCTTTCCTGCGCACGCTATCCTCAAAAGCACCTTTTTTCACTTTCGGCCCCCTCCGGAGGAAAAAAGACAAACGTCCAGCTTTTGCTGCCACAGCAAAGGTGCCAGCGGGGAAAAGTGATGCTGGTCCTCACTGCCTCCTGGAATCCCTTCAAATGCCCCAGACAATTTGGCCCTCTCTGCTTTCCTGCGCACGCTATCCTCAAAAGCACCTTTTTTCACTTTCGGCGCCCTCCGGAGGAAAAAAGAGAAACGTCCAGCTTTTGCTGCCACAGCAAAGGTGCCAGCGGGGAAAAGTGATGCTGGTCCTCACTGCCTCCTGGAATCCCTTTAAATGCCCCACACAATTTGGCCCTCTCTGCTTTCCTGCGCACTCTATCCTCAAAAGCACCTTTTTTCACTTTCGGCGCTGTTTGGAGCAAAAAAGACAAACGTCCAGCTTTTGCTGCCACAGCAAAGGTGCCAGCGGGGAAAAGTGATGCTGGTCCTCACTGCCTCCTGGAACCCCTTCAAATGCCCCAGACAATTTGGCCCTCTCTGCTTTCCTGCGCACGCTATCCTCAAAAGCACCTTTTTTCACTTTCGGCGCTGTTTGGAGCAAAAAAGACAAACGTCCAGCTTTTGCTGCCACAGCAAAGGTGCCAGCGGGGAAAAGTGATGCTGGTCCTCACTGCCTCCTGGAATCCCTTCAAATGCCCCACACAATTTGGCCCTCTCTGCTTTCCTGCGCACGCTATCCTCAAAAGCACCTTTTTTCACTTTCGGCGCCCTCCGGAGGAAAAAAGACAAACGTCCAGCTTTTGCTGCCACAGCAAATGTGCCAGCGGGGAAAAGTGATGCTGCTTCTCACTGCCTCCTGGAACCCCTTCAAATGCCCCAGACAATTTGGCCCTCTCTGCTTTCCTGCGCACTCTATCCTCAAAAGCACCTTTTTTCACTTTCGGCGCTGTTTGGAGCAGAAAAGACAAACGTCCAGCTTTTGCTGCCACAGCAAAGGTGCCAGCGGGGAAAAGTGATGCTGGTCCTCACTGCCTCCTGGAACCCCTTCAAATGCCCCAGACAATTTGGCCCTCTCTGCTTTCCTGAAAAGTCTATCCTCAAAAGCACCTTTTTTCACTTTCGGCGCTGTTTGGAGCAAAAAAGACAAACGTCCAGCTTTTGCTGCCACAGCAAAGGTGCCAGCGGGGAAAAGTGATGCTGGTCCTCACTGCCTCCTGGAACCCCTTCAAATGCCCCACACAATTTGGCCCTCTCTGCTTTCCTGCGCACGCTATCCTCAAAAGCACCTTTTTTCACTTTCGACGCCCTCCGGAGGAAAAAAGACAAACGTCCAGCTTTTGCTGCCACAGCAAAGGTGCCAGCGGGGAAAAGTGATGCTGGTCCTCACTGCCTCCTGGAACCCCTTCAAATGCCCCAGACAATTTGGCCCTCTCTGCTTTCCTGCGCACTCTATCCTCAAAAGCACCTTTTTTCACTTTCGGCGCTGTTTGGAGCAAAAAAGACAAACGTCCAGCTTTTGCTGCCACAGCAAAGGTGCCAGCGGGGAAAAGTGATGCTGGTCCTCACTGCCTCCTGGAACCCCTTCAAATGCCCCAGACAATTTGGCCCTCTCTGCTTTCCTGCGCACGCTATCCTCAAAAGCACCTTTTTTCACTTTCGGCGCTGTTTGGAGCAAAAAAGACAAACGTCCAGCTTTTGCTGCCACAGCAAAGGTGCCAGCGGGGAAAAGTGATGCTGGTCCTCACTGCCTCCTGGAACCCCTTCAAATGCCCCAGACAATTTGGCCCTCTCTGCTTTCCTGCGCACGCTATCCTCAAAAGCACCTTTTTTCACTTTCGGCGCTGTTTGGAGCAAAAAAGACAAACGTCCAGCTTTTGCTGCCACAGCAAAGGTGCCAGCGGGGAAAAGTGATGCTGGTCCTCACTGCCTCCTGGAACCCCTTCAAATGCCCCAGACAATTTGGCCCTCTCTGCTTTCCTGCGCACGCTATCCTCAAAAGCACCTTTTTTCACTTTCGGCGCTGTTTGGAGCAAAAAAGACAAACGTCCAGCTTTTCCTGCCACAGCAAAGTTGCCAGCGGGGAAAAGTGATGCTGGTCCTCACTGCCTCCTGGAACCCCTTCAAATGCCCCAGACAATTTGGCCCTCTCTGCTTTCCTGCGCACGCTATCCTCAAAAGCACCTTTTTTCACTTTCGGCGCTGTTTGGAGCAAAAAAGACAAACGTCCAGCTTTTCCTGCCACAGCAAAGGTGCCAGCGGGGAAAAGTGATGCTGGTCCTCACTGCCTCCTGGAACCCCTTTAAATGCCCCAGACAATTTGGCCCTCTCTGCTTTCCTGAAAAGTCTATCCTCAAAAGCACCTTTTTTCACTTTCGGCCCCCTCCGGAGGAAAAAAGACAAACGTCCAGCTTTTGCTGCCACAGCAAAGGTGCCAGCGGGGAAAAGTGATGCTGGTCCTCACTGCCTCCTGGAACCCCTTCAAATGCCCCACACAATTTGGCCCTCTCTGCTTTCCTGAAAAGTCTATCCTCAAAAGCACCTTTTTTCACTTTCGGCGCTGTTTGGAGCAAAAAAGACAAACGTCCAGCTTTTGCTGCCACAGCAAAGGTGCCAGCGGGGAAAAGTGATGCTGCTTCTCACTGCCTCCTGGAACCCCTTCAAATGCCCCACACAATTTGGCCCTCTCTGCTTTCCTGCGCACGCTATCCTCAAAAGCACCTTTTTTCACTTTCGGCCCCCTCCGGAGGAAAAAAGACAAACGTCCAGCTTTTGCTGCCACAGCAAAGGTGCCAGCGGGGAAAAGTGATGCTGCTTCTCACTGCCTCCTGGAACCCCTTCAAATGCCCCACACAATTTGGCCCTCTCTGCTTTCCTGTGCACGCTATCCTCAAATGCACCTTTTTTCACTTTCGGCGCTGTTTGGAGCAAAAAAGACAAACGTCCAGCTTTTGCTGCCACAGCAAAGGTGCCAGCGGGGAAAAGTGATGCTGCTTCTCACTGCCTCCTGGAACCCCTTCAAATGCCCCAGACAATTTGGCCCTCTCTGCTTTCCTGCGCACGCTATCCTCAAAAGCACCTTTTTTCACTTTCGGCGCTGTTTGGAGCAAAAAAGACAAACGTCCAGCTTTTGCTGCCACAGCAAAGGTGCCAGCGGGGAAAAGTGATGCTGCTTCTCACTGCCTCCTGGAACCCCTTCAAATGCCCCACACAATTTGGCCCTCTCTGCTTTCCTGCGCACGCTATCCTCAAAAGCACCTTTTTTCACTTTCGGCCCCCTCCGGAGGAAAAAAGACAAACGTCCAGCTTTTGCTGCCACAGCAAAGGTGCCAGCGGGGAAAAGTGATGCTGGTCCTCACTGCCTCCTGGAACCCCTTCAAATGCCCCAGACAATTTGGCCCTCTCTGCTTTCCTGCGCACTCTATCCTCAAAAGCACCTTTTTTCACTTTCGGCGCTGTTTGGAGCAAAAAAGACAAACGTCCAGCTTTTGCTGCCACAGCAAAGGTGCCAGCGGGGAAAAGTGATGCTGCTTCTCACTGCCTCCTGGAACCCCTTCAAATGCCCCAGACAATTTGGCCCTCTCTGTTTTCCTGCGCACGCTATCCTCAAAAGCACCTTTTTTCACTTTCGGCGCTGTTTGGAGCAAAAAAGAAAAACGTCCAGCTTTTGCTGCCACAGCAAAGGTGCCAGCGGGGAAAAGTGATGCTGCTTCTCACTGCCTCCTGGAACCCCTTCAAATGCCCCAGACAATTTGGCCCTCTCTGCTTTCCTGCGCACTCTATCCTCAAAAGCACCTTTTTTCACTTTCGGCGCTGTTTGGAGCAAAAAAGACAAACGTCCAGCTTTTGCTGCCACAGCAAAGGTGCCAGCGGGGAAAAGTGATGCTGGTCCTCACTGCCTCCTGGAACCCCTTCAAATGCCCCAGACAATTTGGCCCTCTCTGCTTTCCTGAAAAGTCTATCCTCAAAAGCACCTTTTTTCACTTTCGGCGCTGTTTGGAGCAAAAAAGACAAACGTCCAGCTTTTGCTGCCACAGCAAAGGTGCCAGCGGGGAAAAGTGGTGCTGCTTCTCACTGCCTCCTGGAACCCCTTCAAATGCCCCAGACAATTTGGCCCTCTCTGCTTTCCTGTGCACGCTATCCTCAAAAGCACCTTTTTTCACTTTCGGCCCCCTCCGGAGGAAAAAAGACAAACGTCCAGCTTTTGCTGCCACAGCAAAGGTGCCAGCGGGGAAAAGTGATGCTGGTCCTCACTGCCTCCTGGAACCCCTTCAAATGCCCCACACAATTTGGCCCTCTCTGCTTTCCTGCGCACGCTATCCTCAAAAGCACCTTTTTTCACTTTCGGCGCCCTCCGGAGCAAAAAAGACAAACGTCCAGCTTTTGCTGCCACAGCAAAGGTGCCAGCGGGGAAAAGTGGTGCTGCTTCTCACTGCCTCCTGGAACCCCTTCAAATGCCCCAGACAATTTGGCCCTCTCTGCTTTCCTGCGCACGCTATCCTCAAAAGCACCTTTTTTCACTTTCGGCGCTGTTTGGAGCAAAAAAGACAAACGTCCAGCTTTTGCTGCCACAGCAAAGGTGCCAGCGGGGAAAAGTGATGCTGCTTCTCACTGCCTCCTGGAACCCCTTCAAATGCCCCACACAATTTGGCCCTCTCTGCTTTCCTGCGCACGCTATCCTCAAAAGCACCTTTTTTCACTTTCGGCCCCCTCCGGAGGAAAAAAGACAAACGTCCAGCTTTTGCTGCCACAGCAAAGGTGCCAGCGGGGAAAAGTGATGCTGGTCCTCACTGCCTCCTGGAACCCCTTCAAATGCCCCACACAATTTGGCCCTCTCTGCTTTCCTGCGCACTCTATCCTCAAAAGCACCTTTTTTCACTTTCGGCGCTGTTTGGAGCAAAAAAGACAAACGTCCAGCTTTTGCTGCCACAGCAAAGGTGCCAGCGGGGAAAAGTGATGCTGCTTCTCACTGCCTCCTGGAACCCCTTCAAATGCCCCAGACAATTTGGCCCTCTCTGTTTTCCTGCGCACGCTATCCTCAAAAGCACCTTTTTTCACTTTCGGCGCTGTTTGGAGCAAAAAAGAAAAACGTCCAGCTTTTGCTGCCACAGCAAAGGTGCCAGCGGGGAAAAGTGATGCTGCTTCTCACTGCCTCCTGGAACCCCTTCAAATGCCCCAGACAATTTGGCCCTCTCTGCTTTCCTGCGCACTCTATCCTCAAAAGCACCTTTTTTCACTTTCGGCGCTGTTTGGAGCAAAAAAGACAAACGTCCAGCTTTTGCTGCCACAGCAAAGGTGCCAGCGGGGAAAAGTGATGCTGGTCCTCACTGCCTCCTGGAACCCCTTCAAATGCCCCAGACAATTTGGCCCTCTCTGCTTTCCTGAAAAGTCTATCCTCAAAAGCACCTTTTTTCACTTTCGGCGCTGTTTGGAGCAAAAAAGACAAACGTCCAGCTTTTGCTGCCACAGCAAAGGTGCCAGCGGGGAAAAGTGATGCTGCTTCTCACTGCCTCCTGGAACCCCTTCAAATGCCCCACACAATTTGGCCCTCTCTGCTTTCCTGCGCACGCTATCCTCAAAAGCACCTTTTTTCACTTTCGGCCCCCTCCAGAGGAAAAAAGACAAACGTCCAGCTTTTGCTGCCACAGCAAAGGTGCCAGCGGGGAAAAGTGATGCTGGTCCTCACTGCCTCCTGGAACCCCTTCAAATGCCCCAGACAATTTGGCCCTCTCTGCTTTCCTGCGCACTCTATCCTCAAAAGCACCTTTTTTCACTTTCGGCGCTGTTTGGAGCAAAAAAGACAAACGTCCAGCTTTTGCTGCCACAGCAAAGGTGCCAGCGGGGAAAAGTGATGCTGCTTCTCACTGCCTCCTGGAACCCCTTCAAATGCCCCAGACAATTTGGCCCTCTCTGTTTTCCTGCGCACGCTATCCTCAAAAGCACCTTTTTTCACTTTCGGCGCTGTTTGGAGCAAAAAAGACAAACGTCCAGCTTTTGCTGCCACAGCAAAGGTGCCAGCGGGGAAAAGTGATGCTGCTTCTCACTGCCTCCTGGAACCCCTTCAAATGCCCCAGACAATTTGGCCCTCTCTGCTTTCCTGCGCACTCTATCCTCAAAAGCACCTTTTTTCACTTTCGGCGCTGTTTGGAGCAAAAAAGACAAACGTCCAGCTTTTGCTGCCACAGCAAAGGTGCCAGCGGGGAAAAGTGATGCTGGTCCTCACTGCCTCCTGGAACCCCTTCAAATGCCCCAGACAATTTGGCCCTCTCTGCTTTCCTGAAAAGTCTATCCTCAAAAGCACCTTTTTTCACTTTCGGCGCTGTTTGGAGCAAAAAAGACAAACGTCCAGCTTTTGCTGCCACAGCAAAGGTGCCAGCGGGGAAAAGTGGTGCTGCTTCTCACTGCCTCCTGGAACCCCTTCAAATGCCCCAGACAATTTGGCCCTCTCTGCTTTCCTGTGCACGCTATCCTCAAAAGCACCTTTTTTCACTTTCGGCCCCCTCCGGAGGAAAAAAGACAAACGTCCAGCTTTTGCTGCCACAGCAAAGGTGCCAGCGGGGAAAAGTGATGCTGGTCCTCACTGCCTCCTGGAACCCCTTCAAATGCCCCAGACAATTTGGCCCTCTCTGTTTTCCTGCGCACGCTATCCTCAAAAGCACCTTTTTTCACTTTCGGCGCTGTTTGGAGCAAAAAAGAAAAACGTCCAGCTTTTGCTGCCACAGCAAAGGTGCCAGCGGGGAAAAGTGATGCTGCTTCTCACTGCCTCCTGGAACCCCTTCAAATGCCCCAGACAATTTGGCCCTCTCTGCTTTCCTGCGCACTCTATCCTCAAAAGCACCTTTTTTCACTTTCGGCGCTGTTTGGAGCAAAAAAGACAAACGTCCAGCTTTTGCTGCCACAGCAAAGGTGCCAGCGGGGAAAAGTGATGCTGGTCCTCACTGCCTCCTGGAACCCCTTCAAATGCCCCAGACAATTTGGCCCTCTCTGCTTTCCTGAAAAGTCTATCCTCAAAAGCACCTTTTTTCACTTTCGGCGCTGTTTGGAGCAAAAAAGACAAACGTCCAGCTTTTGCTGCCACAGCAAAGGTGCCAGCGGGGAAAAGTGGTGCTGCTTCTCACTGCCTCCTGGAACCCCTTCAAATGCCCCAGACAATTTGGCCCTCTCTGCTTTCCTGTGCACGCTATCCTCAAAAGCACCTTTTTTCACTTTCGGCCCCCTCCGGAGGAAAAAAGACAAACGTCCAGCTTTTGCTGCCACAGCAAAGGTGCCAGCGGGGAAAAGTGATGCTGGTCCTCACTGCCTCCTGGAACCCCTTCAAATGCCCCACACAATTTGGCCCTCTCTGCTTTCCTGCGCACGCTATCCTCAAAAGCACCTTTTTTCACTTTCGGCGCCCTCCGGAGCAAAAAAGACAAACGTCCAGCTTTTGCTGCCACAGCAAAGGTGCCAGCGGGGAAAAGTGATGCTGCTTCTCACTGCCTCCTGGAACCCCTTCAAATGCCCCAGACAATTTGGCCCTCTCTGCTTTCCTGCGCACTCTATCCTCAAATGCACCTTTTTTCACTTTCGGCGCTGTTTGGAGCAAAAAAGACAAACGTCCAGCTTTTGCTGCCACAGCAAAGGTGCCAGCGGGGAAAAGTGATGCTGCTTCTCACTGCCTCCTGGAACCCCTTCAAATGCCCCAGACAATTTGGCCCTCTCTGCTTTCCTGCGCACGCTATCCTCAAAAGCACCTTTTTTCACTTTCGGCGCTGTTTGGAGCAAAAAAGACAAACGTCCAGCTTTTGCTGCCACAGCAAAGGTGCCAGCGGGGAAAAGTGATGCTGGTCCTCACTGCCTCCTGGAACCCCTTCAAATGCCCCAGACAATTTGGCCCTCTCTGCTTTCCTGCGCACTCTATCCTCAAAAGCACCTTTTTTCACTTTCGGCGCTGTTTGGAGCAAAAAAGACAAACGTCCAGCTTTTGCTGCCACAGCAAAGGTGCCAGCGGGGAAAAGTGATGCTGCTTCTCACTGCCTCCTGGAACCCCTTCAAATGCCCCAGACAATTTGGCCCTCTCTGTTTTCCTGCGCACGCTATCCTCAAAAGCACCTTTTTTCACTTTCGGCGCTGTTTGGAGCAAAAAAGAAAAACGTCCAGCTTTTGCTGCCACAGCAAAGGTGCCAGCGGGGAAAAGTGATGCTGCTTCTCACTGCCTCCTGGAACCCCTTCAAATGCCCCAGACAATTTGGCCCTCTCTGCTTTCCTGCGCACTCTATCCTCAAAAGCACCTTTTTTCACTTTCGGCGCTGTTTGGAGCAAAAAAGACAAACGTCCAGCTTTTGCTGCCACAGCAAAGGTGCCAGCGGGGAAAAGTGATGCTGGTCCTCACTGCCTCCTGGAACCCCTTCAAATGCCCCAGACAATTTGGCCCTCTCTGCTTTCCTGAAAAGTCTATCCTCAAAAGCACCTTTTTTCACTTTCGGCGCTGTTTGGAGCAAAAAAGACAAACGTCCAGCTTTTGCTGCCACAGCAAAGGTGCCAGCGGGGAAAAGTGGTGCTGCTTCTCACTGCCTCCTGGAACCCCTTCAAATGCCCCAGACAATTTGGCCCTCTCTGCTTTCCTGTGCACGCTATCCTCAAAAGCACCTTTTTTCACTTTCGGCCCCCTCCGGAGGAAAAAAGACAAACGTCCAGCTTTTGCTGCCACAGCAAAGGTGCCAGCGGGGAAAAGTGATGCTGCTTCTCACTGCCTCCTGGAACCCCTTCAAATGCCCCACACAATTTGGCCCTCTCTGCTTTCCTGCGCACGCTATCCTCAAAAGCACCTTTTTTCACTTTCGGCCCCCTCCAGAGGAAAAAAGACAAACGTCCAGCTTTTGCTGCCACAGCAAAGGTGCCAGCGGGGAAAAGTGATGCTGGTCCTCACTGCCTCCTGGAACCCCTTCAAATGCCCCAGACAATTTGGCCCTCTCTGCTTTCCTGCGCACTCTATCCTCAAAAGCACCTTTTTTCACTTTTCGGCGCTGTTTGGAGCAAAAAAGACAAACGTCCAGCTTTTGCTGCCACAGCAAAGGTGCCAGCGGGGAAAAGTGATGCTGCTTCTCACTGCCTCCTGGAACCCCTTCAAATGCCCCAGACAATTTGGCCCTCTCTGTTTTCCTGCGCACGCTATCCTCAAAAGCACCTTTTTTCACTTTCGGCGCTGTTTGGAGCAAAAAAGAAAAACGTCCAGCTTTTGCTGCCACAGCAAAGGTGCCAGCGGGGAAAAAGTGATGCTGCTTCTCACTGCCTCCTGGAACCCCTTCAAATGCCCCAGACAATTTGGCCCTCTCTGCTTTCCTGCGCACTCTATCCTCAAAAGCACCTTTTTTCACTTTCGGCGCTGTTTGGAGCAAAAAAGACAAACGTCCAGCTTTTGCTGCCACAGCAAAGGTGCCAGCGGGGAAAAGTGATGCTGGTCCTCACTGCCTCCTGGAACCCCTTCAAATGCCCCAGACAATTTGGCCCTCTCTGCTTTCCTGAAAAGTCTATCCTCAAAAGCACCTTTTTTCACTTTCGGCGCTGTTTGGAGCAAAAAAGACAAACGTCCAGCTTTTGCTGCCACAGCAAAGGTGCCAGCGGGGAAAAGTGGTGCTGCTTCTCACTGCCTCCTGGAACCCCTTCAAATGCCCCAGACAATTTGGCCCTCTCTGCTTTCCTGTGCACGCTATCCTCAAAAGCACCTTTTTTCACTTTCGGCCCCCTCCGGAGGAAAAAAGACAAACGTCCAGCTTTTGCTGCCACAGCAAAGGTGCCAGCGGGGAAAAGTGATGCTGGTCCTCACTGCCTCCTGGAACCCCTTCAAATGCCCCAGACAATTTGGCCCTCTCTGTTTTCCTGCGCACGCTATCCTCAAAAGCACCTTTTTTCACTTTCGGCGCTGTTTGGAGCAAAAAAGAAAAACGTCCAGCTTTTGCTGCCACAGCAAAGGTGCCAGCGGGGAAAAGTGATGCTGCTTCTCACTGCCTCCTGGAACCCCTTCAAATGCCCCAGACAATTTGGCCCTCTCTGCTTTCCTGCGCACTCTATCCTCAAAAGCACCTTTTTTCACTTTCGGCGCTGTTTGGAGCAAAAAAGACAAACGTCCAGCTTTTGCTGCCACAGCAAAGGTGCCAGCGGGGAAAAGTGATGCTGGTCCTCACTGCCTCCTGGAACCCCTTCAAATGCCCCACACAATTTGGCCCTCTCTGCTTTCCTGAAAAGTCTATCCTCAAAAGCACCTTTTTTCACTTTCGGCGCTGTTTGGAGCAAAAAAGACAAACGTCCAGCTTTTGCTGCCACAGCAAAGGTGCCAGCGGGGAAAAGTGGTGCTGCTTCTCACTGCCTCCTGGAACCCCTTCAAATGCCCCAGACAATTTGGCCCTCTCTGCTTTCCTGTGCACGCTATCCTCAAAAGCACCTTTTTTCACTTTCGGCCCCCTCCGGAGGAAAAAAGACAAACGTCCAGCTTTTGCTGCCACAGCAAAGGTGCCAGCGGGGAAAAGTGATGCTGGTCCTCACTGCCTCCTGGAACCCCTTCAAATGCCCCACACAATTTGGCCCTCTCTGCTTTCCTGCGCACGCTATCCTCAAAAGCACCTTTTTTCACTTTCGGCGCCCTCCGGAGCAAAAAAGACAAACGTCCAGCTTTTGCTGCCACAGCAAAGGTGCCAGCGGGGAAAAGTGATGCTGCTTCTCACTGCCTCCTGGAACCCCTTCAAATGCCCCAGACAATTTGGCCCTCTCTGCTTTCCTGCGCACTCTATCCTCAAATGCACCTTTTTTCACTTTCGGCGCTGTTTGGAGCAAAAAAGACAAACGTCCAGCTTTTGCTGCCACAGCAAAGGTGCCAGCGGGGAAAAGTGATGCTGCTTCTCACTGCCTCCTGGAACCCCTTCAAATGCCCCAGACAATTTGGCCCTCTCTGCTTTCCTGCGCACGCTATCCTCAAAAGCACCTTTTTTCACTTTCGGCGCTGTTTGGAGCAAAAAAGACAAACGTCCAGCTTTTGCTGCCACAGCAAAGGTGCCAGCGGGAAAAAGTGATGCTGGTCCTCATTGCCTCCTGGAACCCCTTCAAATGCCCCAGACAATTTGGCCCTCTCTGCTTTCCTGCGCACGCTATCCTCAAAAGCACCTTTTTTCACTTTCGGCCCCCTCTAGAGGAAAAAAGACAAACGTCCAGCTTTTGCTGCCACAGCAAAGGTGCCAGCGGGGAAAAGTGATGCTGGTCCTCACTGCCTCCTGGAACCCCTTCAAATGCCCCAGACAATTTGGCCCTCTCTGCTTTCCTGCGCACGCTATCCTCAAAAAGCACCTTTTTTCACTTTCGGCCCCCTCCGGAGGAAAAAAGACAAACGTCCAGCTTTTGCTGCCACAGCAAAGGTGCCAGCGGGGAAAAGTGATGCTGGTCCTCACTGCCTCCTGGAACCCCTTCAAATGCCCCAGACAATTTGGCCCTCTCTGCTTTCCTGCGCACGCTATCCTCAAAAGCACCTTTTTTCACTTTCGGCGCCCTCCGGTGGAAAAAAGACAAACGTCCAGCTTTTGCTGCCACAGCAAAGGTTCCAGCGGGGAAAAGTGATGCTGCGTCTCACTGCCTCCTGGAACCCCTTCAAATGCCCCAGACAATTTGGCCCTCTCTGCTTTCCTGCGCACTCTATCCTCAAATGCACCTTTTTTCACTTTCGGCGCTGTTTGGAGCAAAAAAGACAAACGTCCAGCTTTTGCTGCCACAGCAAAGGTGCCAGCGGGGAAAAGTGATGCTGCTTCTCACTGCCTCCTGGAACCCCTTCAAATGCCCCAGACAATTTGGCCCTCTCTGCTTTCCTGCGCACGCTATCCTCAAAAGCACCTTTTTTCACTTTCGGCGCTGTTTGGAGCAAAAAAGACAAACGTCCAGCTTTTGCTGCCACAGCAAAGGTGCCAGCGGGGAAAAGTGATGCTGCTTCTCACTGCCTCCTGGAACCCCTTCAAATGCCCCAGACAATTTGGCCCTCTCTGCTTTCCTGCGCACGCTATCCTCAAAAGCACCTTTTTTCACTTTCGGCCCCCTCCGGCGGAAAAAAGACAAACGTCCAGCTTTTGCTGCCACAGCAAAGGTGCCAGCGGGAAAGTGATGCTGGTCCTCACTGCCTCCTGGAACCCCTTCAAATGCCCCAGACAATTTGGCCCTCTCTGCTTTCCTGCGCACGCTATCCTCAAAAGCACCTTTTTTCACTTTCGGCGCTGTTTGGAGCAAAAAAGACAAACGTCCAGCTTTTGCTGCCACAGCAAAGGTGCCAGCGGGGAAAAGTGGTGCTGCTTCTCACTGCCTCCTGGAACCCCTTCAAATGCCCCAGACAATTTGGCCCTCTCTGCTTTCCTGCGCACGCTATCCTCAAAAGCACCTTTTTTCACTTTCGGCCCCCTCCGGAGGAAAAAAGACAAACGTCCAGCTTTTGCTGCCACAGCAAAGGTGCCAGCGGGGAAAAGTGATGCTGGTCCTCACTGCCTCCTGGAACCCCTTCAAATGCCCCACACAATTTGGCCCTCTCTGCTTTCCTGCGCACGCTATCCTCAAAAGCACCTTTTTTCACTTTCGTCGCCCTCCGGAGGAAAAAAGACAAACGTCCAGCTTTTGCTGCCACAGCAAAGGTGCCAGCGGGGAAAAGTGATGCTGCTTCTCACTGCCTCCTGGAACCCCTTCAAATGCCCCAGACAATTTGGCCCTCTCTGCTTTCCTGCGCACTCTATCCTCAAATGCACCTTTTTTCACTTTCGGCGCTGTTTGGAGCAAAAAAGACAAACGTCCAGCTTTTGCTGCCACAGCAAAGGTGCCAGCGGGGAAAAGTGATGCTGCTTCTCACTGCCTCCTGGAACCCCTTCAAATGCCCCAGGACAATTTGGCCCTCTCTGCTTTCCTGCGCACTCTATCCTCAAAAGCACCTTTTTTCACTTTCGGCGCTGTTTGGAGCAAAAAAGACAAACGTCCAGCTTTTGCTGCCACAGCAAAGGTGCCAGAGCGGGGAAAAGTGGATGCTGGTCCTCACTGCCTCCTGGAACCCCTTCAAATGCCCCACACAATTTGGCCCTCTCTGCTTTCCTGAAAAGTCTATCCTCAAAAGCACCTTTTTTCACTTTCGGCGCTGTTTGGAGCAAAAAAAACAAACGTCCAGCTTTTGCAGCCACAGCAAAGGTGCCAGCGGGGAAAAGTGATGCTGCTTCTCACTGCCTCCTGGAACCCCTTCAAATGCCCCAGACAATTTGGCCCTCTCTGCTTTCCTGCGCACGCTATCCTCAAAGCACCTTTTTTCACTTTCGGCGCTGTTTGGAGCAAAAAGACAAACGTCCAGCTTTTGCTGCCACAGCAAAGGTGCCAGCGGGGAAAAGTGATGCTGGTCCTCACTGCCTCCTGGAACCCCTTCAAATGCCCCAGACAATTTGGCCCTCTCTGCTTTCCTGCGCACGCTATCCTCAAAAGCACCTTTTTTCACTTTCGTCGCTGTTTGGAGCAAAAAAGACAAACGTCCAGCTTTTGCTGCCACAGCAAAGGTGCCAGCGGGGAAAAGTGGTGCTGCTTCTCACTGCCTCCTGGAACCCCTTCAAATGCCCCAGACAATTTGGCCCTCTATGCTTTCCTGCGCACGCTATCCTCAAAAGCACCTTTTTTCACTTTCGGCGCCCTCCGGAGGAAAAAAGACAAACGTCCAGCTTTTGCTGCCACAGCAAAGGTGCCAGCGGGGAAAAGTGGTGCTGCTTCTCACTGCCTCCTGGAACCCCTTCAAATGCCCCAGACAATTTGGCCCTCTCTGCTTTCCTGCGCACTCTATCCTCAAAAGCACCTTTTTTCACTTTCGGCGCTGTTTGGAGCAAAAAAGACAAACGTCCAGCTTTTGCTGCCACAGCAAAGGTGCCAGCGGGGAAAAGTGATGCTGCTTCTCACTGCCTCCTGGAACCCCTTCAAATGCCCCAGACAATTTGGCCCTCTCTGCTTTCCTGCGCACGCTATCCTCAAAAGCACCTTTTTTCACTTTCGGCGCTGTTTGGAGCAAAAAAGACAAACGTCCAGCTTTTGCTGCCACAGCAAAGGTGCCAGCGGGGAAAAGTGATGCTGGTCCTCACTGCCTCCTGGAACCCCTTCAAATGCCCCAGACAATTTGGCCCTCTCTGCTTTCCTGCGCACGCTATCCTCAAAAGCACCTTTTTTCACTTTCGGCGCTGTTTGGAGCAAAAAGACAAACGTCCAGCTTTTGCTGCCACAGCAAAGGTGCCAGCGGGGAAAAGTGGTGCTGCTTCTCACTGCCTCCTGGAACCCCTTCAAATGCCCCAGACAATTTGGCCCTCTCTGCTTTCCTGCGCACGCTATCCTCAAAAGCACCTTTTTTCACTTTCGGCGCCCTCCGGAGGAAAAAAGACAAACGTCCAGCTTTTGCTGCCACAGCAAAGGTGCCAGCGGGGAAAAGTGATGCTGGTCCTCACTGCCTCCTGGAACCCCTTCAAATGCCCCAGACAATTTGGCCCTCTCTGCTTTCCTGCGCACGCTATCCTCAAAAGCACCTTTTTTCACTTTCGGCGCTGTTTGGAGCAAAAAAGACAAACGTCCAGCTTTTGCTGCCACAGCAAAGGTGCCAGCGGGGAAAAGTGGTGCTGCTTCTCACTGCCTCCTGGAACCCCTTCAAATGCCCCAGACAATTTGGCCCTCTCTGCTTTCCTGCGCACGCTATCCTCAAAAGCACCTTTTTTCACTTTCGGCCCCCTCCGGAGGAAAAAAGACAAACGTCCAGCTTTTGCTGCCACAGCAAAGGTGCCAGCGGGGAAAAGTGATGCTGGTCCTCACTGCCTCCTGGAACCCCTTCAAATGCCCCACACAATTTGGCCCTCTCTGCTTTCCTGCGCACGCTATCCTCAAAAGCACCTTTTTTCACTTTCGGCGCCCTCCGGAGGAAAAAAGACAAACGTCCAGCTTTTGCTGCCACAGCAAAGGTGCCAGCGGGGAAAAGTGATGCTGCTTCTCACTGCCTCCTGGAACCCCTTCAAATGCCCCAGACAATTTGGCCCTCTCTGCTTTCCTGCGCACTCTATCCTCAAATGCACCTTTTTTCACTTTCGGCGCTGTTTGGAGCAAAAAAGACAAACGTCCAGCTTTTGCTGCCACAGCAAAGGTGCCAGCGGGGAAAAGTGATGCTGGTCCTCACTGCCTCCTGGAACCCCTTCAAATGCCCCAGACAATTTGGCCCTCTCTGCTTTCCTGCGCACGCTATCCTCAAAAGCACCTTTTTTCACTTTCGGCGCTGTTTGGAGCAAAGAAGACAAACGTCCAGCTTTTGCTGCCACAGCAAAGGTGCCAGCGGGGAAAAGTGATGCTGCTTCTCACTGCCTTTTGGAACCCCTTCAAATGCCCCAGACAATTTGGCCCTCTCTGCTTTCCTGCGCACGCTATCCTCAAAAGCAGCTTTTTTCACTTTCGGCGCTGTTTGGAGCAAAAAAGACAAACGTCCAGCTTTTGCTGCCACAGCAAAGGTGCCAGCGGGGAAAAGTGATGCTGGTCCTCACTGCCTCCTGGAACCCCTTCAAATGCCCCAGACAATTTGGCCCTCTCTGCTTTCCTGCGCACGCTATCCTCAAAAGCACCTTTTTTCACTTTCGTCGCTGTTTGGAGCAAAAAAGACAAACGTCCAGCTTTTGCTGCCACAGCAAAGGTGCCAGCGGGGAAAAGTGGTGCTGCTTCTCACTGCCTCCTGGAACCCCTTCAAATGCCCCAGACAATTTGGCCCTCTCTGCTTTCCTGCGCACGCTATCCTCAAAAGCACCTTTTTTCACTTTCGGCGCTGTTTGGAGCAAAAAAGACAAACGTCCAGCTTTTGCTGCCACAGCAAAGGTGCCAGCGGGGAAAAGTGATGCTGGTCCTCACTGCCTCCTGGAACCCCTTCAAATGCCCCACACAATTTGGCCCTCTCTGCTTTCCTGCGCACGCTATCCTCAAAAGCACCTTTTTTCACTTTCGGCGCCCTCCGGAGGAAAAAAGACAAACGTCCAGCTTTTGCTGCCACAGCAAAGGTGCCAGCGGGGAAAAGTGATGCTGCTTCTCACTGCCTCCTGGAACCCCTTCAAATGCCCCAGACAATTTGGCCCTCTCTGCTTTCCTGCGCACTCTATCCTCAAATGCACCTTTTTTCACTTTCGGCGCTGTTTGGAGCAAAAAAGACAAACGTCCAGCTTTTGCTGCCACAGCAAAGGTGCCAGCGGGGAAAAGTGATGCTGGTCCTCACTGCCTCCTGGAACCCCTTCAAATGCCCCAGACAATTTGGCCCTCTCTGCTTTCCTGCGCACGCTATCCTCAAAAGCACCTTTTTTCACTTTCGGCGCTGTTTGGAGCAAAAAAGACAAACGTCCAGCTTTTGCTGCCACAGCAAAGGTGCCAGCGGGGAAAAGTGATGCTGCTTCTCACTGCCTCCTGGAACCCCTTCAAATGCCCCAGACAATTTGGCCCTCTCTGCTTTCCTGCGCACGCTATCCTCAAAAGCACCTTTTTTCACTTTCGGCGCTGTTTGGAGCAAAAAAGACAAACGTCCAGCTTTTGCTGCCACAGCAAAGGTGCCAGCGGGGAAAAGTGATGCTGGTCCTCACTGCCTCCTGGAACCCCTTCAAATGCCCCACACAATTTGGCCCTCTCTGCTTTCCTGCGCACGCTATCCTCAAAAGCACCTTTTTTCACTTTCGGCGCTGTTTGGAGCAAAAAAGACAAACGTCCAGCTTTTGCTGCCACAGCAAAGGTGCCAGCGGGGAAAAGTGATGCTGCTTCTCACTGCCTCCTGGAACCCCTTCAAATGCCCCAGACAATTTGGCCCTCTCTGCTTTCCTGCGCACGCTATCCTCAAAAGCACCTTTTTTCACTTTCGGCGCTGTTTGGAGCAAAAAAGACAAACGTCCAGCTTTTGCTGCCACAGCAAAGGTGCCAGCGGGGAAAAGTGATGCTGGTCCTCACTGCCTCCTGGAACCCCTTCAAATGCCCCACACAATTTGGCCCTCTCTGCTTTCCTGCGCACGCTATCCTCAAAAGCACCTTTTTTCACTTTCGGCGCTGTTTGGAGCAAAAAAGACAAACGTCCAGCTTTTGTTGCCACAGCAAAGGTGCCAGCGGGGAAAAGTGGTGCTGCTTCTCACTGCCTCCTGGAACCCCTTCAAATGCCCCAGACAATTTGGCCCTCTCTGCTTTCCTGCGCACGCTATCCTCAAAAGCACCTTTTTTCACTTTCGGCGCTGTTTGGAGCAAAAAAGACAAACGTCCAGCTTTTGCTGCCACAGCAAAGGTGCCAGCGGGGAAAAGTGATGCTGCTTCTCACTGCCTCCTGGAACCCCTTCAAATGCCCCAGACAATTTGGCCCTCTCTGCTTTCCTGCGCACGCTATCCTCAAAAGCACCTTTTTTCACTTTCGTCGCTGTTTGGAGCAAAAAAGACAAACGTCCAGCTTTTGCTGCCACAGCAAAGGTGCCAGCGGGGAAAAGTGATGCTGGTCCTCACTGCCTCCTGGAACCCCTTCAAATGCCCCACACAATTTGGCCCTCTCTGCTTTCCTGCGCACGCTATCCTCAAAAGCACCTTTTTTCACTTTCGGCGCTGTTTGGAGCAAAAAAGACAAACGTCCAGCTTTTGCTGCCACAGCAAAGGTGCCAGCGGGGAAAAGTGATGCTGGTCCTCACTGCCTCCTGGAACCCCTTCAAATGCCCCAGACAATTTGGCCCTCTCTGCTTTCCTGTGCACTCTATCCTCAAAAGCACCTTTTTTCACTTTCGGCGCTGTTTGGAGCAAAAAAGACAAACGTCCAGCTTTTGCTGCCACAGCAAAGGTGCCAGCGGGGAAAAGTGGTGCTGCTTCTCACTGCCTCCTGGAACCCCTTCAAATGCCCCAGACAATTTGGCCCTCTCTGCTTTCCTGCGCACGCTATCCTCAAAAGCACCTTTTTTCACTTTCGGCGCTGTTTGGAGCAAAAAAGACAAACGTCCAGCTTTTGCTGCCACAGCAAAGGTGCCAGCGGGGAAAAGTGATGCTGCTTCTCACTGCCTCCTGGAACCCCTTCAAATGCCCCAGACAATTTGGCCCTCTCTGCTTTCCTGCGCACGCTATCCTCAAAAGCACCTTTTTTCACTTTCGGCGCTGTTTGGAGCAAAAAAGACAAACGTCCAGCTTTTGCTGCCACAGCAAAGGTGCCAGCGGGGAAAAGTGATGCTGGTCCTCACTGCCTCCTGGAACCCCTTCAAATGCCCCAGACAATTTGGCCCTCTCTGCTTTCCTGAAAAGTCTATCCTCAAAAGCACCTTTTTTCACTTTCGGCGCTGTTTGGAGCAAAAAAGACAAACGTCCAGCTTTTGCTGCCACAGCAAAGGTGCCAGCGGGGAAAAGTGATGCTGGTCCTCACTGCCTCCTGGAACCCCTTCAAATGCCCCACACAATTTGGCCCTCTCTGCTTTCCTGCGCACGCTATCCTCAAAAGCACCTTTTTTCACTTTCGGCGCTGTTTGGAGCAAAAAAGACAAACGTCCAGCTTTTGCTGCCACAGCAAAGGTGCCAGCGGGGAAAAGTGATGCTGCTTCTCACTGCCTCCTGGAACCCCTTCAAATGCCCCAGACAATTTGGCCCTCTCTGCTTTCCTGCGCACTCTATCCTCAAATGCACCTTTTTTCACTTTCGGCGCTGTTTGGAGCAAAAAAGACAAACGTCCAGCTTTTGCTGCCACAGCAAAGGTGCCAGCGGGGAAAAGTGATGCTGGTCCTCACTGCCTCCTGGAACCCCTTCAAATGCCCCAGACAATTTGGCCCTCTCTGCTTTCCTGCGCACGCTATCCTCAAAAGCACCTTTTTTCACTTTCGGCGCTGTTTGGAGCAAAAAAGACAAACGTCCAGCTTTTGCTGCCACAGCAAAGGTGCCAGCGGGGAAAAGTGGTGCTGCTTCTCACTGCCTCCTGGAACCCCTTCAAATGCCCCAGACAATTTGGCCCTCTCTGCTTTCCTGCGCACGCTATCCTCAAAAGCACCTTTTTTCACTTTCGGCGCTGTTTGGAGCAAAAAAGACAAACGTCCAGCTTTTGCTGCCACAGCAAAGGTGCCAGCGGGGAAAAGTGATGCTGGTCCTCACTGCCTCCTGGAACCCCTTCAAATGCCCCAGACAATTTGGCCCTCTCTGCTTTCCTGCGCACGCTATCCTCAAAAGCACCTTTTTTCACTTTCGGCGCCCTCCGGAGGAAAAAATACAAACGTCCAGCTTTTGCTGCCACAGCAAAGGTGCCAGCGGGGAAAAGTGATGCTGCTTCTCACTGCCTCCTGGAACCCCTTCAAATGCCCCAGACAATTTGGCCCTCTCTGCTTTCCTGCGCACTCTATCCTCAAATGCACCTTTTTTCACTTTCGGCGCTGTTTGGAGCAAAAAAGACAAACGTCCAGCTTTTGCTGCCACAGCAAAGGTGCCAGCGGGGAAAAGTGATGCTGGTCCTCACTGCCTCCTGGAACCCCTTCAAATGCCCCAGACAATTTGGCCCTCTCTGCTTTCCTGCGCACGCTATCCTCAAAAGCACCTTTTTTCACTTTCGGCGCTGTTTGGAGCAAAAAAGACAAACGTCCAGCTTTTGCTGCCACAGCAAAGGTGCCAGCGGGGAAAAGTGGTGCTGCTTCTCACTGCCTCCTGGAACCCCTTCAAATGCCCCAGACAATTTGGCCCTCTCTGCTTTCCTGCGCACGCTATCCTCAAAAGCACCTTTTTTCACTTTCGGCGCCCTCCGGAGGAAAAAAGACAAACGTCCAGCTTTTGCTGCCACAGCAAAGGTGCCAGCGGGGAAAAGTGATGCTGGTCCTCACTGCCTCCTGGAACCCCTTCAAATGCCCCACACAATTTGGCCCTCTCTGCTTTCCTGCGCACGCTATCCTCAAAAGCACCTTTTTTCACTTTCGGCGCTGTTTGGAGCAAAAAAGACAAACGTCCAGCTTTTGCTGCCACAGCAAAGGTGCCAGCGGGGAAAAGTGATGCTGCTTCTCACTGCCTCCTGGAACCCCTTCAAATGCCCCAGACAATTTGGCCCTCTCTGCTTTCCTGCGCACTCTATCCTCAAATGCACCTTTTTTCACTTTCGGCGCTGTTTGGAGCAAAAAAGACAAACGTCCAGCTTTTGCTGCCACAGCAAAGGTGCCAGCGGGGAAAAGTGATGCTGGTCCTCACTGCCTCCTGGAACCCCTTCAAATGCCCCAGACAATTTGGCCCTCTCTGCTTTCCTGCGCACTCTATCCTCAAATGCACCTTTTTTCACTTTCGGCGCTGTTTGGAGCAAAAAAGACAAACGTCCAGCTTTTGCTGCCACAGCAAAGGTGCCAGCGGGGAAAAGTGATGCTGCTTCTCACTGCCTTTTGGAACCCCTTCAAATGCCCCAGACAATTTGGCCCTCTCTGCTTTCCTGCGCACGCTATCCTCAAAAGCACCTTTTTTCACTTTCGGCGCTGTTTGGAGCAAAAAAGACAAACGTCCAGCTTTTGCTGCCACAGCAAAGGTGCCAGCGGGGAAAAGTGATGCTGGTCCTCACTGCCTCCTGGAACCCCTTCAAATGCCCCAGACAATTTGGCCCTCTCTGCTTTCCTGCGCACGCTATCCTCAAAAGCACCTTTTTTCACTTTCGTCGCTGTTTGGAGCAAAAAAGACAAACGTCCAGCTTTTGCTGCCACAGCAAAGGTGCCAGCGGGGAAAAGTGGTGCTGCTTCTCACTGCCTCCTGGAACCCCTTCAAATGCCCCAGACAATTTGGCCCTCTCTGCTTTCCTGCGCACGCTATCCTCAAAAGCACCTTTTTTCACTTTCGGCGCTGTTTGGAGCAAAAAAGACAAACGTCCAGCTTTTGCTGCCACAGCAAAGGTGCCAGCGGGGAAAAGTGATGCTGGTCCTCACTGCCTCCTGGAACCCCTTCAAATGCCCCAGACAATTTGGCCCTCTCTGCTTTCCTGCGCACTCTATCCTCAAATGCACCTTTTTTCACTTTCGGCGCTGTTTGGAGCAAAAAAGACAAACGTCCAGCTTTTGCTGCCACAGCAAAGGTGCCAGCGGGGAAAAGTGATGCTGCTTCTCACTGCCTCCTGGAACCCCTTCAAATGCCCCACACAATTTGGCCCTCTCTGCTTTCCTGCGCACGCTATCCTCAAAAGCACCTTTTTTCACTTTCGGCGCTGTTTGGAGCAAAAAAGACAAACGTCCAGCTTTTGCTGCCACAGCAAAGGTGCCAGCGGGGAAAAGTGATGCTGGTCCTCACTGCCTCCTGGAACCCCTTCAAATGCCCCACACAATTTGGCCCTCTCTGCTTTCCTGCGCACGCTATCCTCAAAAGCACCTTTTTTCACTTTCGGCGCTGTTTGGAGCAAAAAAGACAAACGTCCAGCTTTTGCTGCCACAGCAAAGGTGCCAGCGGGGAAAAGTGATGCTGCTTCTCACTGCCTCCTGGAACCCCTTCAAATGCCCCAGACAATTTGGCCCTCTCTGCTTTCCTGCGCACGCTATCCTCAAAAGCACCTTTTTTCACTTTCGGCGCTGTTTGGAGCAAAAAAGACAAACGTCCAGCTTTTGCTGCCACAGCAAAGGTGCCAGCGGGGAAAAGTGATGCTGGTCCTCACTGCCTCCTGGAACCCCTTCAAATGCCCCAGACAATTTGGCCCTCTCTGCTTTCCTGCGCACTCTATCCTCAAAAGCACCTTTTTTCACTTTCGGCGCTGTTTGGAGCAAAAAAGACAAACGTCCAGCTTTTGCTGCCACAGCAAAGGTGCCAGCGGGGAAAAGTGGTGCTGCTTCTCACTGCCTCCTGGAACCCCTTCAAATGCCCCAGACAATTTGGCCCTCTCTGCTTTCCTGCGCACGCTATCCTCAAAAGCACCTTTTTTCACTTTCGGCGCCCTCCGGAGGAAAAAAGACAAACGTCCAGCTTTTGCTGCCACAGCAAAGGTGCCAGCGGGGAAAAGTGATGCTGGTCCTCACTGCCTCCTGGAACCCCTTCAAATGCCCCACACAATTTGGCCCTCTCTGCTTTCCTGCGCACGCTATCCTCAAAAGCACCTTTTTTCACTTTCGGCGCTGTTTGGAGCAAAAAAGACAAACGTCCAGCTTTTGCTGCCACAGCAAAGGTGCCAGCGGGGAAAAGTGATGCTGCTTCTCACTGCCTCCTGGAACCCCTTCAAATGCCCCAGACAATTTGGCCCTCTCTGCTTTCCTGCGCACTCTATCCTCAAATGCACCTTTTTTCACTTTCGGCGCTGTTTGGAGCAAAAAAGACAAACGTCCAGCTTTTGCTGCCACAGCAAAGGTGCCAGCGGGGAAAAGTGATGCTGGTCCTCACTGCCTCCTGGAACCCCTTCAAATGCCCCAGACAATTTGGCCCTCTCTGCTTTCCTGCGCACTCTATCCTCAAATGCACCTTTTTTCACTTTCGGCGCTGTTTGGAGCAAAAAAGACAAACGTCCAGCTTTTGCTGCCACAGCAAAGGTGCCAGCGGGGAAAAGTGATGCTGCTTCTCACTGCCTTTTGGAACCCCTTCAAATGCCCCAGACAATTTGGCCCTCTCTGCTTTCCTGCGCACGCTATCCTCAAAAGCACCTTTTTTCACTTTCGGCGCTGTTTGGAGCAAAAAAGACAAACGTCCAGCTTTTGCTGCCACAGCAAAGGTGCCAGCGGGGAAAAGTGATGCTGGTCCTCACTGCCTCCTGGAACCCCTTCAAATGCCCCAGACAATTTGGCCCTCTCTGCTTTCCTGCGCACGCTATCCTCAAAAGCACCTTTTTTCACTTTCGTCGCTGTTTGGAGCAAAAAAGACAAACGTCCAGCTTTTGCTGCCACAGCAAAGGTGCCAGCGGGGAAAAGTGGTGCTGCTTCTCACTGCCTCCTGGAACCCCTTCAAATGCCCCAGACAATTTGGCCCTCTCTGCTTTCCTGCGCACGCTATCCTCAAAAGCACCTTTTTTCACTTTCGGCGCTGTTTGGAGCAAAAAAGACAAACGTCCAGCTTTTGCTGCCACAGCAAAGGTGCCAGCGGGGAAAAGTGATGCTGGTCCTCACTGCCTCCTGGAACCCCTTCAAATGCCCCAGACAATTTGGCCCTCTCTGCTTTCCTGCGCACTCTATCCTCAAATGCACCTTTTTTCACTTTCGGCGCTGTTTGGAGCAAAAAAGACAAACGTCCAGCTTTTGCTGCCACAGCAAAGGTGCCAGCGGGGAAAAGTGATGCTGGTCCTCACTGCCTCCTGGAACCCCTTCAAATGCCCCACACAATTTGGCCCTCTCTGCTTTCCTGCGCACGCTATCCTCAAAAGCACCTTTTTTCACTTTCGGCGCTGTTTGGAGCAAAAAAGACAAACGTCCAGCTTTTGCTGCCACAGCAAAGGTGCCAGCGGGGAAAAGTGATGCTGCTTCTCACTGCCTCCTGGAACCCCTTCAAATGCCCCAGACAATTTGGCCCTCTCTGCTTTCCTGCGCACGCTATCCTCAAAAGCACCTTTTTTCACTTTCGGCGCTGTTTGGAGCAAAAAAGACAAACGTCCAGCTTTTGCTGCCACAGCAAAGGTGCCAGCGGGGAAAAGTGATGCTGGTCCTCACTGCCTCCTGGAACCCCTTCAAATGCCCCAGACAATTTGGCCCTCTCTGCTTTCCTGCGCACTCTATCCTCAAAAGCACCTTTTTTCACTTTCGGCGCTGTTTGGAGCAAAAAAGACAAACGTCCAGCTTTTGCTGCCACAGCAAAGGTGCCAGCGGGGAAAAGTGATGCTGGTCCTCACTGCCTCCTGGAACCCCTTCAAATGCCCCAGACAATTTTCCCTCTCTGCTTTCCTGAAAAGTCTATCCTCAAAAGCACCTTTTTTCACTTTCGGCGCTGTTTGGAGCAAAAAAGACAAACGTCCAGCTTTTGCTGCCACAGCAAAGGTGCCAGCGGGGAAAAGTGATGCTGGTCCTCACTGCCTCCTGGAACCCCTTCAAATGCCCCACACAATTTGGCCCTCTCTGCTTTCCTGCGCACGCTATCCTCAAAAGCACCTTTTTTCACTTTCGGCGCTGTTTGGAGCAAGAAAGACAAACGTCCAGCTTTTGCTGCCACAGCAAAGGTGCCAGCGGGGAAAAGTGATGCTGCTTCTCACTGCCTCCTGGAACCCCTTCAAATGCCCCAGACAATTTGGCCCTCTCTGCTTTCCTGCGCACTCTATCCTCAAAAGCACCTTTTTTCACTTTCGTCGCTGTTTGGAGCAAAAAAGACAAACGTCCAGCTTTTGCTGCCACAGCAAAGGTGCCAGCGGGGAAAAGTGATGCTGGTCCTCACTGCCTCCTGGAACCCCTTCAAATGCCCCAGACAATTTGGCCCTCTCTGCTTTCCTGAAAAGTCTATCCTCAAAAGCACCTTTTTTCACTTTCGGCGCTGTTTGGAGCAAAGAAGACAAACGTCCAGCTTTTGCTGCCACAGCAAAGGTGCCAGCGGGGAAAAGTGATGCTGGTCCTCACTGCCTCCTGGAACCCCTTCAAATGCCCCAGACAATTTGTCCCTCTCTGCTTCCCTGCGCACGCTATCCTCAAAAGCACCTTTTTTCACTTTCGGCGCCCTCCGGAGGAAAAAAGACAAACGTCCAGCTTTTGCTGCCACAGCAAAGGTGCCAGCGGGGAAAAGTGATGCTGGTCCTCACTGCCTCCTGGAACCCCTTCAAATGCCCCAGACAATTTGGCCCTCTCTGCTTTCCTGAAAAGTCTATCCTCAAAAGCACCTTTTTTCACTTTCGGCGCCCTCCGGAGGAAAAAAGACAAACGTCCAGCTTTTGCTGCCACAGCAAAGGTGCCAGCGGGGAAAAGTGATGCTGGTCCTCACTGCCTCCTGGAATCCCTTCAAATGCCCCACACAATTTGGCCCTCTCTGCTTTCCTGCGCACTCTATCCTCAAAAGCACCTTTTTTCACTTTCGGCGCTGTTTGGAGCAAAAAAGACAAACGTCCAGCTTTTGCTGCCACAGCAAAGGTGCCAGCGGGGAAAAGTGATGCTGGTCCTCACTGCCTCCTGGAACCCCTTCAAATGCCCCAGACAATTTGGCCCTCTCTGCTTTCCTGAAAAGTCTATTCTCAAAAGCACCTTTTTTCACTTTCGGCGCTGTTTGGAGCAAAAAAGACAAACGTCCAGCTTTTGCTGCCACAGCAAAGGTGCCAGCGGGGAAAAGTGATGCTGGTCCTCACTGCCTCCTGGAACCCCTTCAAATGCCCCACACAATTTGGCCCTCTCTGCTTTCCTGCGCACGCTATCCTCAAAAGCACCTTTTTTCACTTTCGGCGCTGTTTGGAGCAAAAAAGACAAACGTCCAGCTTTTGTTGCCACAGCAAAGGTGCCAGCGGGGAAAAGTGGTGCTGCTTCTCACTGCCTCCTGGAACCCCTTCAAATGCCCCACACAATTTGGCCCTCTCTGCTTTCCTGCGCACGCTATCCTCAAAAGCACCTTTTTTCACTTTCGGCGCTGTTTGGAGCAAAAAAGACAAACGTCCAGCTTTTGCTGCCACAGCAAAGGTGCCAGCGGGGAAAAGTGATGCTGCTTCTCACTGCCTCCTGGAACCCCTTCAAATGCCCCACACAATTTGGCCCTCTCTGCTTTCCTGCGCACGCTATCCTCAAAAGCACCTTTTTTCACTTTCGTCGCTGTTTGGAGCAAAGAAGACAAACGTCCAGCTTTTGCTGCCACAGCAAAGGTGCCAGCGGGGAAAAGTGATGCTGGTCCTCACTGCCTCCTGGAACCCCTTCAAATGCCCCACACAATTTGGCCCTCTCTGCTTTCCTGCGCACGCTATCCTCAAAAGCACCTTTTTTCACTTTCGGCGCTGTTTGGAGCAAAAAAGACAAACGTCCAGCTTTTGCTGCCACAGCAAAGGTGCCAGCGGGGAAAAGTGATGCTGGTCCTCACTGCCTCCTGGAACCCCTTCAAATGCCCCAGACAATTTGGCCCTCTCTGCTTTCCTGTGCACTCTATCCTCAAAAGCACCTTTTTTCACTTTCGGCGCTGTTTGGAGCAAAAAAGACAAACGTCCAGCTTTTGCTGCCACAGCAAAGGTGCCAGCGGGGAAAAGTGGTGCTGCTTCTCACTGCCTCCTGGAACCCCTTCAAATGCCCCAGACAATTTGGCCCTCTCTGCTTTCCTGCGCACGCTATCCTCAAAAGCACCTTTTTTCACTTTCGGCGCTGTTTGGAGCAAAAAAGACAAACGTCCAGCTTTTGCTGCCACAGCAAAGGTGCCAGCGGGGAAAAGTGATGCTGGTCCTCACTGCCTCCTGGAACCCCTTCAAATGCCCCACACAATTTGGCCCTCTCTGCTTTCCTGAAAAGTCTATCCTCAAAAGCACCTTTTTTCACTTTCGGCGCTGTTTGGAGCAAAAAAGACAAACGTCCAGCTTTTGCTGCCACAGCAAAGGTGCCAGCGGGGAAAAGTGATGCTGGTCCTCACTGCCTCCTGGAACCCCTTCAAATGCCCCACACAATTTGGCCCTCTCTGCTTTCCTGCGCACGCTATCCTCAAAAGCACCTTTTTTCACTTTCGGCGCACTCCGGAGGAAAAAAGACAAACGTCCAGCTTTTGCTGCCACAGCAAAGGTGCCAGCGGGGAAAAGTGATGCTGGTCCTCACTGCCTCCTGGAATCCCTTCAAATGCCCCAGACAATTTGGCCCTCTCTGCTTTCCTGCGCACTCTATCCTCAAAAGCACCTTTTTTCAGTTTCGGCGCTGTTTGGAGCAAAAAAGACAAACGTCCAGCTTTTGCTGCCACAGCAAAGGTGCCAGCGGGGAAAAGTGATGCTGGTCCTCACTGCCTCCTGGAACCCCTTCAAATGCCCCAGACAATTTGGCCCTCTCTGATTTCCTGAAAAGTCTATCCTCAAAAGCACCTTTTTTCACTTTCGGCGCTGTTTGGAGCAAAAAAGACAAACGTCCAGCTTTTGCTGCCACAGCAAAGGTGCCAGCGGGGAAAAGTGATGCTGGTCCTCACTGCCTCCTGGAACCCCTTCAAATGCCCCACACAATTTGGCCCTCTCTGCTTTCCTGCGCACGCTATCCTCAAAAGCACCTTTTTTCACTTTCGTCGCCCTCCGGAGGAAAAAAGACAAACGTCCAGCTTTTGCTGCCACAGCAAAGGTGCCAGCGGGGAAAAGTGATGCTGGTCCTCACTGCCTCCTGGAATCCCTTCAAATGCCCCACACAATTTGGCCCTCTCTGCTTTCCTGCGCACTCTATCCTCAAAAGCACCTTTTTTCACTTTCGGCGCTGTTTGGAGCAAAAAAGACAAACGTCCAGCTTTTGCTGCCACAGCAAAGGTGCCAGCGGGGAAAAGTGATGCTGGTCCTCACTGCCTCCTGGAACCCCTTCAAATGCCCCACACAATTTGGCCCTCTCTGCTTTCCTGCGCACGCTATCCTCAAAAGCACCTTTTTTCACTTTCGGCCCCCTCCGGAGGAAAAAAGACAAACGTCCAGCTTTTGCTGCCACAGCAAAGGTGCCAGCGGGGAAAAGTGATGCTGGTCCTCACTGCCTCCTGGAACCCCTTCAAATGCCCCAGACAATTTGGCCCTCTCTGCTTTCCTGAAAAGTCTATCCTCAAAAGCACCTTTTTTCACTTTCGGCGCTGTTTGGAGCAAAAAAGACAAACGTCCAGCTTTTGCTGCCACAGCAAAGGTGCCAGCGGGGAAAAGTGATGCTGGTCCTCACTGCCTCCTGGAACCCCTTCAAATGCCCCAGACAATTTGGCCCTCTCTGCTTTCCTGCGCACTCTATCCTCAAAAGCACCTTTTTTCACTTTCGGCGCTGTTTGGAGCAAAAAAGACAAACGTCCAGCTTTTGCTGCCACAGCAAAGGTGCCAGCGGGGAAAAGTGATGCTGGTCCTCACTGCCTCCTGGAACCCCTTCAAATGCCCCACACAATTTGGCCCTCTCTGCTTTCCTGCGCACGCTATCCTCAAAAGCACCTTTTTTCACTTTCGGCGCCCTCCGGAGGAAAAAAGACAAACGTCCAGCTTTTGCTGCCACAGCAAAGGTGCCAGCGGGGAAAAGTGATGCTGGTCCTCACTGCCTCCTGGAACCCCTTCAAATGCCCCAGACAATTTGGCCCTCTCTGCTTTCCTGCGCACGCTATCCTCAAATGCACCTTTTTTCACTTTCGGCGCTGTTTGGAGCAAAAAAGACAAACGTCCAGCTTTTGCTGCCACAGCAAAGGTGCCAGCGGGGAAAAGTGATGCTGGTCCTCACTGCCTCCTGGAAGCCCTTCAAATGCCCCACACAATTTGGCCCTCTCTGCTTTCCTGCGCACGCTATCCTCAAAAGCACCTTTTTTCACTTTCGGCGCTGTTTGGAGCAAAAAAGACAAACGTCCAGCTTTTGCTGCCACAGCAAAGGTGCCAGCGGGGAAAAGTGATGCTGGTCCTCACTGCCTCCTGGAACCCCTTCAAATGCCCCACACAATTTGGCCCTCTCTGCTTTCCTGCGCACGCTATCCTCAAAAGCACCTTTTTTCACTTTCGGCGCCCTCCGGAGGAAAAAAGACAAACGTCCAGCTTTTGCTGCCACAGCAAAGGTGCCAGCGGGGAAAAGTGATGCTGGTCCTCACTGCCTCCTGGAACTCCTTCAAATGCCCCAGACAATTTGGCCCTCTCTGCTTTCCTGCGCACGCTATCCTCAAAAGCACCTTTTTTCACTTTCGGCGCTGTTTGGAGCAAAGAAGACAAACGTCCAGCTTTTGCTGCCACAGCAAAGGTGCCAGCGGGGAAAAGTGATGCTGGTCCTCACTGCCTCCTGGAACCCCTTCAAATGCCCCAGACAATTTGGCCCTCTTTGCTTTCCTGCGCACGCTATCCTCAAATGCACCTTTTTTCACTTTCGGCGCTGTTTGGAGCAAAAAAGAAAAACGTCCAGCTTTTGCTGCCACAGCAAAGGTGCCAGCGGGGAAAAGTGATGCTGGTCCTCACTGCCTCCTGGAACCCCTTCAAATGCCCCACACAATTTGGCCCTCTCTGCTTTCCTGCGCACGCTATCCTCAAAAGCACCTTTTTTCACTTTCGGCGCTTTTGGAGCAAAAAAGACAAACGTCCAGCTTTTGCTGCCACAGCAAAGGTGCCAGCGGGGAAAAGTGATGCTGGTCCTCACTGCCTCCTGGAACCCCTTCAAATGCCCCACACAATTTGGCCCTCTCTGCTTTCCTGCGCACGCTATCCTCAAAAGCACCTTTTTTCACTTTCGGCGCTGTTTGGAGCAAAAAAGACAAACGTCCAGCTTTTGCTGCCACAGCAAAGGTGCCAGCGGGGAAAAGTGATGCTGGTCCTCACTGCCTCCTGGAACCCCTTCAAATGCCCCAGACAATTTGGCCCTCTCTGCTTTCCTGCGCACGCTATCCTCAAAAGCACTTTTTCACTTTCGGCGCTGTTTGGAGCAAAAAAGACAAACGTCCAGCTTTTGCTGCCACAGCAAAGGTGCCAGCAGGGAAAAGTGATGCTGGTCCTCACTGCGTCCTGGAACCCCTTCAAATGCCCTCACACAATTTGGCCCTCTCTGCTTTCCTGCGCACGCTATCCTCAAAAGCACCTTTTTTCACTTTCGGCGCCCTCCGGAGGAAAAAAGACAAACGTCCAGCTTTTGCTGCCACAGCAAAGGTGCCAGCGGGGAAAAGTGATGCTGCTTCTCACTGCCTCCTGGAACCCCTTCAAATGCCCCAGACAATTTGGCCCTCTCTGCTTTCCTGCGCACGCTATCCTCAAAAGCACCTTTTTTCACTTTCGGCGCTGTTTGGAGGAAAAAAGACAAACGTCCAGCTTTTGCTGCCACAGCAAAGGTGCCAGCAGGGAAAAGTGATGCTGGTCCGCACTGCCTCCTGGAACCCCTTCAAATGCCCCAGACAATTTGGCCCTCTCTGCTTTCCTGCGCACGCTATCCTCAAAAGCACCTTTTTTCACTTTCGGCGCTGTTTGGAGCAAAAAAGACAAACGTCCAGCTTTTGCTGCCACAGCAAAGGTGCCAGCAGGGAAAAGTGATGCTGCTTCTCACTGCCTCCTGGAACCCCTTCAAATGCCCCACACAATTTGGCCCTCTCTGCTTTCCTGCGCACGCTATCCTCAAAAGCACCTTTTTTCACTTTCGGCGCCCTCCGGAGGAAAAAAGACAAACGTCCAGCTTTTGCTGCCACAGCAAAGGTGCCAGCAGGGAAAAGTGATGCTGGTCCTCACTGCCTCCTGGAACCCCTTCAAATGCCCCAGACAATTTGGCCCTCTCTGCTTTCCTGCGCACGCTATCCTCAAAAGCACCTTTTTTCACTTTCGGCGCCCTCCGGAGGAAAAAAGACAAACGTCCAGCTTTTGCTGCCACAGCAAAGGTGCCAGCGGGGAAAAGTGATGCTGCTTCTCACTGCCTCCTGGAACCCCTTCAAATGCCCCAGACAATTTGGCCCTCTCTGCTTTCCTGCGCACGCTATCCTCAAATGCACCTTTTTTCACTTTCGGCGCTGTTTGGAGCAAAAAAGACAAACGTCCAGCTTTTGCTGCCACAGCAAAGGTGCCAGCGGGGAAAAGTGATGCTGGTCCTCACTGCCTCCTGGAACCCCTTCAAATGCCCCAGACAATTTGGCCCTCCCTGCTTTCCTGCGCACTCTATCCTCAAAAGCACCTTTTTTCACTTTCGGCGCCCTCCGGACGAAAAAAGACAAACGTCCAGCTTTTGCTGCCACAGCAAAGGTGCCAGCGGGGAAAAGTGATGCTGGTCCTCACTGCCTCCTGGAACCCCTTCAAATGCCCCAGACAATTTGGCCCTCTCTGCTTTCCTGCGCACGCTATCCTCAAAAGCACCTTTTTTCACTTTCGGCGCTGTTTGGAGCAAAAAAGACAAACGTCCAGCTTTTGCTGCCACAGCAAAGGTGCCAGCGGGGAAAAGTGATGCTGCTTCTCACTGCCTCCTGGAACCCCTTCAAATGCCCCAGACAATTTGGCCCTCTCTGCTTTCCTGCGCACGCTATCCTCAAAAGCACCTTTTTTCACTTTCGGCGCTGTTTGGAGCAAAAAAGACAAACGTCCAGCTTTTGCTGCCACAGCAAAGGTGCCAGCGGGGAAAAGTGATGCTGGTCCTCACTGCCTCCTGGAACCCCTTCAAATGCCCCAGACAATTTGGCCCTCTCTGCTTTCCTGCGCACGCTATCCTCAAAAGCACCTTTTTTCACTTTCGGCGCTGTTTGGAGCAAAAAAGACAAACGTCCAGCTTTTGCTGCCACAGCAAAGGTGCCAGTGGGGAAAAGTGATGCTGGTCCTCACTGCCTCCTGGAACCCCTTCAAATGCCCCAGACAATTTGGCCCTCTCTGCTTTCCTGCGCACGCTATCCTCAAAAGCACCTTTTTTCACTTTCGGCGCTGTTTGGAGCAAAAAAGACAAACGTCCAGCTTTTGCTGCCACAGCAAAGGTGCCAGCGGGGAAAAGTGATGCTGGTCCTCACTGCCTCCTGGAACCCCTTCAAATGCCCCAGACAATTTGGCCCTCTCTGCTTTCCTGCGCACTCTATCAACAAAAGCACCTTTTTTCACTTTCGGCGCTGTTTGGAGCAAAAAAGACAAACGTCCAGCTTTTGCTGCCACAGCAAAGGTGCCAGCGGGGAAAAGTGATGCTGGTCCTCACTGCCTCCTGGAACCCCTTCAAATGCCCCAGACAATTTGGCCCTCTCTGCTTTCCTGCGCACTCTATCAACAAAAGCACCTTTTTTCACTTTCGGCGCTGTTTGGAGCAAAAAAGACAAACGTCCAGCTTTTGCTGCCACAGCAAAGGTTCCAGCGGGGAAAAGTGATGCTGGTCCTCACTGCCTCCTGGAACCCCTTCAAATGCCCCAGACAATTTGGCCCTCTCTGCTTTCCTGCGCACGCTATCCTCAAAAGCACCTTTTTTCACTTTCGGCGCCCTCCGGAGGAAAAAAGACAAACGTCCAGCTTTTGCTGCCACAGCAAAGGTGCCAGCGGGGAAAAGTGATGCTGCTTCTCACTGCCTCCTGGAACCCCTTCAAATGCCCCAGACAATTTGGCCCTCTCTGCTTTCCTGCGCACGCTATCCTCAAAAGCACCTTTTTTCACTTTCGGCGCTGTTTGGAGGAAAAAAGACAAACGTCCAGCTTTTGCTGCCACAGCAAAGGTGCCAGCAGGGAAAAGTGATGCTGGTCCTCACTGCCTCCTGGAACCCCTTCAAATGCCCCAGACAATTTGGCCCTCTCTGCTTTCCTGCGCACGCTATCCTCAAAAGCACCTTTTTTCACTTTCGGCGCTGTTTGGAGCAAAAAAGACAAACGTCCAGCTTTTGCTGCCACAGCAAAGGTGCCAGCAGGGAAAAGTGATGCTGCTTCTCACTGCCTCCTGGAACCCCTTCAAATGCCCCACACAATTTGGCCCTCTCTGCTTTCCTGCGCACGCTATCCTCAAAAGCACCTTTTTTCACTTTCGGCGCCCTCCGGAGGAAAAAAGACAAACGTCCAGCTTTTGCTGCCACAGCAAAGGTGCCAGCAGGGAAAAGTGATGCTGGTCCTCACTGCCTCCTGGAACCCCTTCAAATGCCCCAGACAATTTGGCCCTCTCTGCTTTCCTGCGCACGCTATCCTCAAAAGCACCTTTTTTCACTTTCGGCGCCCTCCGGAGGAAAAAAGACAAACGTCCAGCTTTTGCTGCCACAGCAAAGGTGCCAGCGGGGAAAAGTGATGCTGCTTCTCACTGCCTCCTGGAACCCCTTCAAATGCCCCAGACAATTTGGCCCTCTCTGCTTTCCTGCGCACGCTATCCTCAAATGCACCTTTTTTCACTTTCGGCGCTGTTTGGAGCAAAAAAGACAAACGTCCAGCTTTTGCTGCCACAGCAAAGGTGCCAGCGGGGAAAAGTGATGCTGGTCCTCACTGCCTCCTGGAACCCCTTCAAATGCCCCAGACAATTTGGCCCTCCCTGCTTTCCTGCGCACTCTATCCTCAAAAGCACCTTTTTTCACTTTCGGCGCCCTCCGGACGAAAAAAGACAAACGTCCAGCTTTTGCTGCCACAGCAAAGGTGCCAGCGGGGAAAAGTGATGCTGGTCCTCACTGCCTCCTGGAACCCCTTCAAATGCCCCAGACAATTTGGCCCTCTCTGCTTTCCTGCGCACTCTATCCTCAAAAGCACCTTTTTTCACTTTCGGCGCTGTTTGGAGCAAAAAAGACAAACGTCCAGCTTTTGCTGCCACAGCAAAGGTGCCAGCGGGGAAAAGTGATGCTGCTTCTCACTGCCTCCTGGAAACCCCTTCAAATGCCCCAGACAATTTGGCCCTCTCTGCTTTCCTGCGCACGCTATCCTCAAAAGCACCTTTTTTCACTTTCGGCGCTGTTTGGAGCAAAAAAGACAAACGTCCAGCTTTTGCTGCCACAGCAAAGGTGCCAGCGGGGAAAAGTGATGCTGGTCCTCACTGCCTCCTGGAACCCCTTCAAATGCCCCAGACAATTTGGCCCTCTCTGCTTTCCTGCGCACGCTATCCTCAAAAGCACCTTTTTTCACTTTCGGCGCTGTTTGGAGCAAAAAAGACAAACGTCCAGCTTTTGCTGCCACAGCAAAGGTGCCAGCGGGGAAAGTGATGCTGGTCCTCACTGCCTCCTGGAACCCCTTCAAATGCCCCAGACAATTTGGCCCTCTCTGCTTTCCTGCGCACGCTATCCTCAAAAGCACCTTTTTTCACTTTCGGCGCTGTTTGGAGCAAAAAAGACAAACGTCCAGCTTTTGCTGCCACAGCAAAGGTGCCAGCGGGGAAAAGTGATGCTGGTCCTCACTGCCTCCTGGAACCCCTTCAAATGCCCCACACAATTTGGCCCTCTCTGCTTTCCTGCGCACTCTATCAACAAAAGCACCTTTTTTCACTTTCGGCGCTGTTTGGAGCAAAAAAGACAAACGTCCAGCTTTTGCTGCCACAGCAAAGGTGCCAGCGGGGAAAAGTGATGCTGGTCCTCACTGCCTCCTGGAACCCCTTCAAATGCCCCAGACAATTTGGCCCTCTCTGCTTTCCTGCGCACTCTATCAACAAAAGCACCTTTTTTCACTTTCGGCGCTGTTTGGAGCAAAAAAGACAAACGTCCAGCTTTTGCTGCCACAGCAAAGGTTCCAGCGGGGAAAAGTGATGCTGGTCCTCACTGCCTCCTGGAACCCCTTCAATGCCCCAGACAATTTGGCCCTCTCTGCTTTCCTGCGCACGCTATCCTCAAAAGCACCTTTTTTCACTTTCGGCGCTGTTTGGAGCAAAAAAGACAAACGTCCAGCTTTTGCTGCCACAGCAAAGGTGCCAGCGGGGAAAAGTGATGCTGGTCCTCACTGCCTCCTGGAACCCCTTCAAATGCCCCACACAATTTGGCCCTCTCTGCTTTCCTGCGCACGCTATCCTCAAAAGCACCTTTTTTCACTTTCGGCGCCCTCCGGAGGAAAAAAGAAAAACGTCCAGCTTTTGCTGCCACAGCAAAGGTGCCAGCGGGGAAAAGTGATGCTGGTCCTCACTGCCTCCTGGAACCCCTTCAAATGCCCCAGACAATTTGGCCCTCTCTGCTTTCCTGCGCACGCTATCCTCAAATGCACCTTTTTTCACTTTCATCGCTGTTTGGAGCAAAAAAGACAAACGTCCAGCTTTTGCTGCCACAGCAAAGGTGCCAGCGGGGAAAAGTGATGCTGGTCCTCACTGCCTCCTGGAACCCCTTCAAATGCCCCACACAATTTGGCCCTCTCTGCTTTCCTGCGCACGCTATCCTCAAAAGCACCTTTTTTCACTTTCGGCGCTGTTTGGAGCAAAAAAGACAAACGTCCAGCTTTTGCTGCCACAGCAAAGGTGCCAGCGGGGAAAAGTGATGCTGGTCCTCACTGCCTCCTGGAACCCCTTCAAATGCCCCACACAATTTGGCCCTCTCTGCTTTCCTGCGCACGCTTATCCTCAAAAGCACCTTTTTTCACTTTCGGCGCCCTCCGGAGGAAAAAAGACAAACGTCCAGCTTTTGCTGCCACAGCAAAGGTGCCAGCGGGGAAAAGTGATGCTGGTCCTCACTGCCTCCTGGAACTCCTTCAAATGCCCCAGACAATTTGGCCCTCTCTGCTTTCCTGCGCACGCTATCCTCAAAAGCACCTTTTTTCACTTTCGGCGCTGTTTGGAGCAAAGAAGACAAACGTCCAGCTTTTGCTGCCACAGCAAAGGTGCCAGCGGGGAAAAGTGATGCTGGTCCTCACTGCCTCCTGGAACCCCTTCAAATGCCCCAGACAATTTGGCCCTCTCTGCTTTCCTGAAAAGTCTATCCTCAAAAGCACCTTTTTTCACTTTCGGCGCTGTTTGGAGCAAAAAAGACAAACGTCCAGCTTTTGCTGCCACAGCAAAGGTGCCAGCGGGGAAAAGTGATGCTGGTCCTCACTGCCTCCTGGAACCCCTTCAAATGCCCCAGACAATTTGGCCCTCTTTGCTTTCCTGCGCACACTATCCTCAAATGCACCTTTTTTCACTTTCGGCGCTGTTTGGAGCAAAAAAGAAAAACGTCCAGCTTTTGCTGCCACAGCAAAGGTGCCAGCGGGGAAAAGTGATGCTGGTCCTCACTGCCTCCTGGAACCCCTTCAAATGCCCCACACAATTTGGCCCTCTCTGCTTTCCTGCGCACGCTATCCTCAAAAGCACCTTTTTTCACTTTCGGCGCTTTTGGAGCAAAAAAGACAAACGTCCAGCTTTTGCTGCCACAGCAAAGGTGCCAGCGGGGAAAAGTGATGCTGGTCCTCACTGCCTCCTGGAACCCCTTCAAATGCCCCACACAATTTGGCCCTCTCTGCTTTCCTGCGCACGCTATCCTCAAAAGCACCTTTTTTCACTTTCGGCGCTGTTTGGAGCAAAAAAGACAAACGTCCAGCTTTTGCTGCCACAGCAAAGGTGCCAGCGGGGAAAAGTGATGCTGGTCCTCACTGCCTCCTGGAACCCCTTCAAATGCCCCAGACAATTTGGCCCTCTCTGCTTTCCTGCGCACGCTATCCTCAAAAGCACCTTTTTTCACTTTCGGCGCTGTTTGGAGCAAAAAAGACAAACGTCCAGCTTTTGCTGCCACAGCAAAGGTGCCAGCAGGGAAAAGTGATGCTGGTCCTCACTGCGTCCTGGAACCCCTTCAAATGCCCCACACAATTTGGCCCTCTCTGCTTTCCTGCGCACGCTATCCTCAAAAGCACCTTTTTTCACTTTCGGCGCCCTCCGGAGGAAAAAAGACAAACGTCCAGCTTTTGCTGCCACAGCAAAGGTGCCAGCGGGGAAAAGTGATGCTGCTTCTCACTGCCTCCTGGAACCCCTTCAAATGCCCCAGACAATTTGGCCCTCTCTGCTTTCCTGCGCACGCTATCCTCAAAAGCACCTTTTTTCACTTTCGGCGCTGTTTGGAGGAAAAAAGACAAACGTCCAGCTTTTGCTGCCACAGCAAAGGTGCCAGCAGGGAAAAGTGATGCTGGTCCTCACTGCCTCCTGGAACCCCTTCAAATGCCCCAGACAATTTGGCCCTCTCTGCTTTCCTGCGCACGCTATCCTCAAAAGCACCTTTTTTCACTTTCGGCGCTGTTTGGAGCAAAAAAGACAAACGTCCAGCTTTTGCTGCCACAGCAAAGGTGCCAGCAGGGAAAAGTGATGCTGCTTCTCACTGCCTCCTGGAACCCCTTCAAATGCCCCACACAATTTGGCCCTCTCTGCTTTCCTGCGCACGCTATCCTCAAAAGCACCTTTTTTCACTTTCGGCGCCCTCCGGAGGAAAAAAGACAAACGTCCAGCTTTTGCTGCCACAGCAAAGGTGCCAGCAGGGAAAAGTGATGCTGGTCCTCACTGCCTCCTGGAACCCCTTCAAATGCCCCAGACAATTTGGCCCTCTCTGCTTTCCTGCGCACGCTATCCTCAAAAGCCCCTTTTTTCACTTTCGGCGCCCTCCGGAGGAAAAAAGACAAACGTCCAGCTTTTGCTGCCACAGCAAAGGTGCCAGCGGGGAAAAGTGATGCTGCTTCTCACTGCCTCCTGGAACCCCTTCAAATGCCCCAGACAATTTGGCCCTCTCTGCTTTCCTGCGCACGCTATCCTCAAATGCACCTTTTTTCACTTTCGGCGCTGTTTGGAGCAAAAAAGACAAACGTCCAGCTTTTGCTGCCACAGCAAAGGTGCCAGCGGGGAAAAGTGATGCTGGTCCTCACTGCCTCCTGGAACCCCTTCAAATGCCCCAGACAATTTGGCCCTCCCTGCTTTCCTGCGCACTCTATCCTCAAAAGCACCTTTTTTCACTTTCGGCGCCCTCCGGACGAAAAAAGACAAACGTCCAGCTTTTGCTGCCACAGCAAAGGTGCCAGCGGGGAAAAGTGATGCTGGTCCTCACTGCCTCCTGGAACCCCTTCAAATGCCCCAGACAATTTGGCCCTCTCTGCTTTCCTGCGCACTCTATCCTCAAAAGCACCTTTTTTCACTTTTGGCGCTGTTTGGAGCAAAAAAGACAAACGTCCAGCTTTTGCTGCCACAGCAAAGGTGCCAGCGGGGAAAAGTGATGCTGCTTCTCACTGCCTCCTGGAACCCCTTCAAATGCCCCAGACAATTTGGCCCTCTCTGCTTTCCTGCGCACGCTATCCTCAAAAGCACCTTTTTTCACTTTCGGCGCCCTCCGGAGGAAAAAAGACAAACGTCCAGCTTTTGCTGCCACAGCAAAGGTGCCAGCGGGGAAAAGTGATGCTGGTCCTCACTGCCTCCTGGAACCCCTTCAAATGCCCCAGACAATTTGGCCCTCTCTGCTTTCCTGCGCACGCTATCCTCAAAAGCACCTTTTTTCACTTTCGGCGCTGTTTGGAGCAAAAAAGACAAACGTCCAGCTTTTGCTGCCACAGCAAAGGTGCCAGTGGGGAAAAGTGATGCTGGTCCTCACTGCCTCCTGGAACCCCTTCAAATGCCCCAGACAATTTGGCCCTCTCTGCTTTCCTGCGCACGCTATCCTCAAAAGCACCTTTTTTCACTTTCGGCGCTGTTTGGAGCAAAAAAGACAAACGTCCAGCTTTTGCTGCCACAGCAAAGGTGCCAGCGGGGAAAAGTGATGCTGGTCCTCACTGCCTCCTGGAACCCCTTCAAATGCCCCAGACAATTTGGCCCTCTCTGCTTTCCTGCGCACTCTATCAACAAAAGCACCTTTTTTCACTTTCGGCGCTGTTTGGAGCAAAAAAGACAAACGTCCAGCTTTTGCTGCCACAGCAAAGGTGCCAGCGGGGAAAAGTGATGCTGGTCCTCACTGCCTCCTGGAACCCCTTCAAATGCCCCAGACAATTTGGCCCTCTCTGCTTTCCTGCGCACTCTATCAACAAAAGCACCTTTTTTCACTTTCGGCGCTGTTTGGAGCAAAAAAGACAAACGTCCAGCTTTTGCTGCCACAGCAAAGGTTCCAGCGGGGAAAAGTGATGCTGGTCCTCACTGCCTCCTGGAACCCCTTCAAATGCCCCAGACAATTTGGCCCTCTCTGCTTTCCTGCGCACTCTATCCTCAAAAGCACCTTTTTTCACTTTCGGCGCTGTTTGGAGCAAAAAAGACAAACGTCCAGCTTTTGCTGCCACAGCAAAGGTGCCAGCGGGGAAAAGTGATGCTGGTCCTCACTGCCTCCTGGAACCCCTTCAAATGCCCCAGACAATTTGGCCCTCTCTGCTTTCCTGCGCACGCTATCCTCAAAAGCACCTTTTTTCACTTTCGGCGCTTTTGGAGCAAAAAAGACAAACGTCCAGCTTTTGCTGCCACAGCAAAGGTGCCAGCGGGGAAAAATGATGCTGCTTCTCACTGCCTCCTGGAACCCCTTCAAATGCCCCACACAATTTGGCCCTCTCTGCTTTCCTGCGCACGCTATCCTCAAAAGCACCTTTTTTCACTTTCGGCGCTGTTTGGAGCAAAAACGACAAACGTCCAGCTTTTGCTGCCACAGCAAAGGTGCCAGCGGGGAAAAGTGATGCTGGTCCTCACTGCCTCCTGGAACCCCTTCAAATGCCCCACACAATTTGGCCCTCTCTGCTTTCCTGCGCACGCTATCCTCAAAAGCACCTTTTTTCACTTTCGGCGCTGTTTGGAGCAAAAAAGACAAACGTCCAGCTTTTGCTGCCACAGCAAAGGTGCCAGCGGGGAAAAGTGATGCTGCTTCTCACTGCCTCCTGGAACCCCTTCAAATGCCCCAGACAATTTGGCCCTCTCTGCTTTCCTGCGCACGCTATCCTCAAAAGCACCTTTTTTCACTTTCGGCGCTGTTTGGAGCAAAAAAGACAAACGTCCAGCTTTTGCTGCCACAGCAAAGGTGCCAGCGGGGAAAAGTGATGCTGGTCCTCACTGCCTCCTGGAACCCCTTCAAATGCCCCACACAATTTGGCCCTCTCTGCTTTCCTGCGCACGCTATCCTCAAAAGCACCTTTTTTCACTTTCGGCGCCCTCCGGAGGAAAAAAGACAAACGTCCAGCTTTTGCTGCCACAGCAAAGGTGCCACAAGGGAAAAGTGATGCTGGTCCTCACTGCCTCCTGGAACCCCTTCAAATGCCCCAGACAATTTGGCCCTCTCTGCTTTCCTGCGCACGCTATCCTCAAATGCACCTTTTTTCACTTTCGGCGCTGTTTGGAGCAAAAAAGACAAACGTCCAGCTTTTGCTGCCACAGCAAAGGTGCCAGCGGGGAAAAGTGATGCTGGTACTCACTGCCTCCTGGAACCCCTTCAAATGCCCCACACAATTTGGCCCTCTCTGCTTTCCTGCGCACGCTATCCTCAAAAGCACCTTTTTTCACTTTCGGCGCCCTCCGGAGGAAAAAAGACAAACGTCCAGCTTTTGCTGCCACAGCAAAGGTGCCAGCGGGGAAAAGTGATGCTGGTCCTCACTGCCTCCTGGAACCCCTTCAAATGCCCCAGACAATTTGGCCCTCTCTGCTTTCCTGCGCACTCTATCCTCAAAAGCACCTTTTTTCAGTTTCGGCGCTGTTTGGAGCAAAAAAGACAAACGTCCAGCTTTTGCTGCCACAGCAAAGGTGCCAGCGGGGAAAAGTGATGCTGGTCCTCACTGCCTCCTGGAACCCCTTCAAATGCCCCACACAATTTGGCCCTCTCTGCTTTCCTGCGCACGCTATCCTCAAATGCACCTTTTTTCACTTTCGGCGCTGTTTGGAGCAAAAAAGACAAACGTCCAGCTTTTGCTGCCACAGCAAAGGTGCCAGCGGGGAAAAGTGATGCTGGTCCTCACTGCCTCCTGGAACCCCTTCAAATGCCCAAGACAATTTGGCCCTCTCTGCTTTCCTGCGCACGCTATCCTCAAATGCACCTTTTTTCACTTTCGGCGCTGTTTGGAGCAAAAAAGACAAACGTCCAGCTTTTGCTGCCACAGCAAAGGTGCCAGTGGGGAAAAGTGATGCTGGTCCTCACTGCCTCCTGGAACCCCTTCAAATGCCCCACACAATTTGGCCCTCTCTGCTTTCCTGCGCACGCTATCCTCAAATGCACCTTTTTTCACTTTCGGCGCTGTTTGGAGCAAAAAAGACAAACGTCCAGCTTTTGCTGCCACAGCAAAGGTGCCAGCGGGGAAAAGTGATGCTGCTTCTCACTGCCTCCTGGAACCCCTTCAAATGCCCCAGACAATTTGGCCCTCTCTGCTTTCCTGCGCACGCTATCCTCAAAAGCACCTTTTTTCACTTTCGGCGCTGTTTGGAGCAAAAAAGACAAACGTCCAGCTTTTGCTGCCACAGCAAAGGTGCCAGCGGGGAAAAGTGATGCTGGTCCTCACTGCCTCCTGGAACCCCTTCAAATGCCCCAGACAATTTGGCCCTCTCTGCTTTCCTGCGCACGCTATCCTCAAAAGCACCTTTTTTCACTTTCGGCGCTGTTTGGAGCAAAAAAGACAAACGTCCAGCTTTTGCTGCCACAGCAAAGGTGCCAGCGGGGAAAAGTGATGCTGGTCCTCACTGCCTCCTGGAACCCCTTCAAATGCCCCACACAATTTGGCCCTCTCTGCTTTCCTGCGCACGCTATCCTCAAAAGCACCTTTTTTCACTTTCGGCGCTGTTTGGAGCAAAAAAGACAAACGTCCAGCTTTTGCTGCCACAGCAAAGGTGCCAGCAGGGAAAAGTGATGCTGCTTCTCACTGCCTCCTGGAACCCCTTCAAATGCCCCACACAATTTGGCCCTCTCTGCTTTCCTGCGCACGCTATCCTCAAAAGCACCTTTTTTCACTTTCGGCGCCCTCCGGAGGAAAAAAGACAAATGTCCAGCTTTTGCTGCCACAGCAAAGGTGCCAGCGGGGAAAAGTGATGCTGGTCCTCACTGCTTCCTGGAACCCCTTCAAATGCCCCAGACAATTTGGCCCTCTCTGCTTTCCTGCGCACTCTATCCTCAAAAGCACCTTTTTTCACTTTCGGCGCTGTTTGGAGCAAAAAAGACAAACGTCCAGCTTTTGCTGCCACAGCAAAGGTGCCAGCGGGGAAAAGTGATGCTGGTCCTCACTGCCTCCTGGAACCCCTTCAAATGCCCCACACAATTTGGCCCTCTCTGCTTTCCTGCGCACGCTATCCTCAAAAGCACCTTTTTTCACTTTCGGCGCTGTTTGGAGCAAAAAAGACAAACGTCCAGCTTTTGCTGCCACAGCAAAGGTGCCAGCGGGGAAAAGTGATGCTGGTCCTCACTGCCTCCTGGAACCCCTTCAAATGCCCCACACAATTTGGCCCTCTCTGCTTTCCTGCGCACGCTATCCTCAAATGCAACTTTTTTCACTTTCGGCGCTGTTTGGAGCAAAAAAGACAAACGTCCAGCTTTTGCTGCCACAGCAAAGGTGCCAGCGGGGAAAAGTGATGCTGGTCCTCACTGCCTCCTGGAACCCCTTCAAATGCCCCAGACAATTTGGCCCTCTCTGCTTTCCTGCGCACGCTATCCTCAAAAGCACCTTTTTTCACTTTCGGCGCCCTCCGGAGGAAAAAAGACAAACGTCCAGCTTTTGCTGCCACAGCAAAGGTGCCAGCGGGGAAAAGTGATGCTGGTCCTCACTGCCTCCTGGAACCCCTTCAAATGCCCCACACAATTTGGCCCTCTCTGCTTTCCTGCGCACGCTATCCTCAAAAGCACCTTTTTTCACTTTCGGCGCTGTTTGGAGCAAAAAAGACAAACGTCCAGCTTTTGCTGCCACAGCAAAGGTGCCAGCGGGGAAAAGTGATGCTGGTCCTCACTGCCTCCTGGAACCCCTTCAAATGCCCCAGACAATTTGGCCCTCTCTGCTTTCCTGCGCACGCTATCCTCAAAAGCACCTTTTTTCACTTTCGGAGCTGTTTGGAGCAAAAAAGACAAACGTCCAGCTTTTGCTGCCACAGCAAAGGTGCCAGCGGGGAAAAGTGATGCTGCTTCTCACTGCCTCCTGGAACCCCTTCAAATGCCCCAGACAATTTGGCCCTCTCTGCTTTCCTGCGCACGCTATCCTCAAAAGCACCTTTTTTCACTTTCGGCGCCCTCCGGAGGAAAAAAGACAAACGTCCAGCTTTTGCTGCCACAGCAAAGGTTCCAGCGGGGAAAAGTGATGCTGGTCCTCACTGCCTCCTGGAACCCCTTCAAATGTCCCAGACAATTTGGCCCTCTCTGCTTTCCTGCGCACTCTATCCTCAAAAGCACCTTTTTTCACTTTCGGCGCTGTTTGGAGCAAAAAAGACAAACGTCCAGCTTTTGCTGCCACAGCAAAGGTGCCAGCGGGGAAAAGTGATGCTGGTCCTCACTGCCTCCTGGAACCCCTTCAAATGCCCCAGACAATTTGGCCCTCTCTGCTTTCCTGCGCACGCTATCCTCAAAAGCACCTTTTTTCACTTTCGGCGCTGTTTGGAGCAAAAAAGACAAACGTCCAGCTTTTGCTGCCACAGCAAAGGTGCCAGCGGGGAAAAGTGATGCTGGTCCTCACTGCCTCCTGGAACCCCTTCAAATGCCCCACACAATTTGGCCCTCTCTGCTTTCCTGAAAAGTCTATCCTCAAAAGCACCTTTTTTCACTTTCGGCGCTTTTGGAGCAAAAAAGACAAACGTCCAGCTTTTGCTGCCACAGCAAAGGTGCCAGCGGGGAAAAGTGATGCTGCTTCTCACTGCCTCCTGGAACCCCTTCAAATGCCCCAGACAATTTGGCCCTCTCTGCTTTCCTGCGCACGCTATCCTCAAAAGCACCTTTTTTCACTTTCGGCGCTTTTGGAGCAAAAAAGACAAACGTCCAGCTTTTGCTGCCACAGCAAAGGTGCCAGCAGGGAAAAGTGATGCTGGTCCTCACTGCCTCCTGGAACCCCTTCAAATGCCCCACACAATTTGGCCCTCTCTGCTTTCCTGCGCACGCTATCCTCAAAAGCACCTTTTTTCACTTTCGGCGCCCTCCGGAGGAAAAAAGACAAACGTCCAGCTTTTGCTGCCACAGCAAAGGTGCCAGCGGGGAAAAGTGATGCTGCTTCTCACTGCCTCCTGGAACCCCTTCAAATGCCCCAGACAATTTGGCCCTCTCTGCTTTCCTGCGCACGCTATCCTCAAATGCACCTTTTTTCACTTTCGGCGCTGTTTGGAGCAAAAAAGACAAACGTCCAGCTTTTGCTGCCACAGCAAAGGTGCCAGCGGGGAAAAGTGATGCTGGTCCTCACTGCCTCCTGGAACCCCTTCAAATGCCCCACACAATTTGGCCCTCTCTGCTTTCCTGCGCACTCTATCCTCAAAAGCACCTTTTTTCACTTTCGGCGCTGTTTGGAGCAAAAAAGACAAACGTCCAGCTTTTGCTGCCACAGCAAAGGTGCCAGCGGGGAAAAGTGATGCTGGTCCTCACTGCCTCCTGGAACCCCTTCAAATGCCCCAGACAATTTGGCCCTCTCTGCTTTCCTGCGCACGCTATCCTCAAAAGCACCTTTTTTCACTTTCGGCGCTGTTTGGAGCAAAAAAGACAAACGTCCAGCTTTTGCTGCCACAGCAAAGGTGCCAGCGGGGAAAAGTGATGCTGGTCCTCACTGCCTCCTGGAACCCCTTCAAATGCCCCAGACAATTTGGCCCTCTCTGCTTTCCTGCGCACGCTATCCTCAAAAGCACCTTTTTTCACTTTCGGCGCTGTTTGGAGCAAAAAAGACAAACGTCCAGCTTTTGCTGCCACAGCAAAGGTGCCAGCGGGGAAAAGTGATGCTGGTCCTCACTGCCTCCTGGAACCCCTTCAAATGCTCCAGACAATTTGGCCCTCTCTGCTTTCCTGCGCACGCTATCCTCAAAAGCACCTTTTTTCACTTTCGGCGCTGTTTGGAGCAAAAAAGACAAACGTCCAGCTTTTGCTGCCACAGCAAAGGTGCCAGCGGGGAAAAGTGATGCTGGTCCTCACTGCCTCCTGGAACCCCTTCAAATGCCCCACACAATTTGGCCCTCTCTGCTTCCCTGCGCACGCTATCCTCAAAAGCACCTTTTTTCACTTTCGGCGCCCTCCGGAGGAAAAAAGACAAACGTCCAGCTTTTGCTGCCACAGCAAAGGTGCCAGCGGGGAAAAGTGATGCTGGTCCTCACTGCCTCCTGGAACCCCTTCAAATGCCCCACACAATTTGGCCCTCTCTGCTTTCCTGCGCACGCTATCCTCAAAAGCACCTTTTTTCACTTTCGGCGCCCTCCGGAGGAAAAAAGACAAACGTCCAGCTTTTGCTGCCACAGCAAAGGTGCCAGCGGGGAAAAGTGATGCTGGTCCTCACTGCCTCCTGGAACCCCTTCAAATGCCCCACACAATTTGGCCCTCTCTGCTTTCCTGCGCACGCTATCCTCAAAAGCACCTTTTTTCACTTTCGGCGCTGTTTGGAGCAAAAAAGACAAACGTCCAGCTTTTGCTGCCACAGCAAAGGTGCCAGCGGGGAAAAGTGATGCTGGTCCTCACTGCCTCCTGGAACCCCTTCAAATGCCCCAGACAATTTGGCCCTCTCTGCTTTCCTGCGCACGCTATCCTCAAAAGCACCTTTTTTCACTTTCGGCGCTGTTTGGAGCAAAAAAGACAAACGTCCAGCTTTTGCTGCCACAGCAAAGGTGCCAGCGGGGAAAAGTGATGCTGGTCCTCACTGCCTCCTGGAACCCCTTCAAATGCCCCAGACAATTTGGCCCTCTCTGCTTTCCTGAAAAGTCTATCCTCAAAAGCACCTTTTTTCACTTTCGGCGCTTTTGGAGCAAAAAAGACTAACGTCCAGCTTTTGCTGCCACAGCAAAGGTGCCAGCGGGAAAAGTGATGCTGCTTCTCACTGCCTCCTGGAACCCCTTCAAATGCCCCAGACAATTTGGCCCTCTCTGCTTTCCTGCGCACGCTATCCTGAAAAGCACCTTTTTTCACTTTCGGCGCTGTTTGGAGCAAAAAAGACAAACGTCCAGCTTTTGCTGCCACAGCAAAGGTGCCAGCAGGGAAAAGTGATGCTGGTCCTCACTGCCTCCTGGAACCCCTTCAAATGCCTCACAAAATTTGGCCCTCTCTGCTTTCCTGCGCACGCTATCCTCAAAAGCACCTTTTTTCACTTTCGGCGCCCTCCGGAGGAAAAAAGACAAACGTCCAGCTTTTGCTGCCACAGCAAAGGTGCCAGCGGGGAAAAGTGATGCTGCTTCTCACTGCCTCCTGGAACCCCTTCAAATGCCCCAGACAATTTGGCCCTCTCTCCTTTCCTGCGCACGCTATCCTCAAAAGCACCTTTTTTTCACTTTCAGCGCTGTTTGGAGCAAAAAAGACAAACGTCCAGCTTTTGCTGCCACAGCAAAGGTGCCAGCGGGGAAAAGTGATGCTGGTCCTCACTGCCTCCTGGAACCCCTTCAAATGCCCCAGACAATTTGGCCCTCTCTGAGTTCCTGCGCACGCTATCC
>NW_028128661.1:0-81642 GCF_965231255.1 Vanellus vanellus | reverse complement strand
GGTTTTGCTGCCACAGCAAAGGTGCCAGCGGGGAAAAAGTAATGCTGGTTCTCACTGCCTCCTGGAACCCTTTCAAATGCTTCAGACAATTTGGCCCTCTCTGCTTTCCTGCGGACTCTATCCTCAAAAGCGCCTTTTTTCACTTTCGGCGCCCTCCGGTGGTAAAAAGACAAACGTCCAGCTTTTGCTGCCACAGCAAAGGTGCCAGCGGGGAAAAGTAATGCTGGTTCTCACTGCCTCCTGGAACTCTTTCAAATGCCCCAGACAATTTGGCCCTCTCTGCTTTCCTGCGGACTCCATCCTCAAAAGCACCTGTTTTCGCTTTCGGCAGCCTCCGGAGCAAAAAAGACAAACGTCCAGCTTTTGCTGCCACAGCAAAGGTGCCAGCGGGGAAAAGTAATGCTGGTTCTCACTGCCTCCTGGAACCCTTTCAAATGCCACAGACAATTTGGCCCTCTCTGCTTTCCTGTGGACTCCATCCTCAAAAGCACCTGTTTTCGCTTTCGGCAGCGTCCGGAGCAAAAAAGACAAACGTCCAGCTTTTGCTGCCACAGCAAAGGTGCCAGCGGGGAAAAGTAATGCTGGTTCTCACTGCCTCCTGGAACCCTTTCAAATGCCACAGACAATTTGGCCCTCTCTGCTTTCCTGTGGACTCCATCCTCAAAAGCACCTGTTTTCGCTTTCGGCAGCCTCCGGAGCAAAAAAGACAAACGTCCAGCTTTTGCTGCCACAGCAAAGGTGCCAGCGGGGAAAAGTAATGCTGGTTCTCACTGCCTCCTGGAACCTCTTCAAATGCCCCAGACAATTTGGCCCTCTCTGCTTTCCTGCGGACTCCATCCTCAAAAGCACCTGTTTTCGCTTTCGGCAACCTCCGGAGCAAAAAAGACAAACGTCCAGCTTTTGCTGCCACAGCAAAGGTGCCAGCGGGGAAAAGTAATGCTGGTTCTCACTGCCTCCTGGAACCCTTTCAAATGCCACAGACAATTTGGCCCTCTCTGCTTTCCTGCGGACTCCATCCTCAAAAGCACCTATTTTTGCTTTCGGCGCCCTCCGGAGCAAAAAAGACAAACGTCCATCTTTTGCTGCCACAGCAAAGGTGCCAGCAGGGAAAAGTAATGCTGGTTCTCACTGCCTCTTGGAACTCCTTCAAATGCCACAGACAATTTGGCCCTCTCTGCTTTCCTGCGGACTCCATCCTCAAAAGCACCTGTTTTCGCTTTCGGCAACCTCTGGAGCAAAAAAGACAAACGTCCAGCTTTTGCTGCCACAGCAAAGGTGCCAGCGGGGAAAAGTAATGCTGGTTCTCACTGCCTCCTGGAACCCTTTCAAATGCCCCAGACAATTTGGCCCTCTCTGCTTTCCTGCGGACTCCATCCTCAAAAGCACCTGTTTTCGCTTTCGGCAGCCTCCGGAGCAAAAAAGACAAACGTCCAGCTTTTGCTGCCACAGCAAAGGTGCCAGCGGGGAAAAGTAATGCTGGTTCTCACTGCCTCCTGGAACTCCTTCAAATGCCCCAGACAATTTGGCTCTCTCTGCTTTCCTGCGGACTCCATCCTCAAAAGCACCTGTTTTCGCTTTCGGCAGCCTCCGGAGCAAAAAAGACAAACGTCCAGCTTTTGCTGCCACAGCAAAGGTGCCAGCGGGGAAAAGTAATGCTGGTTCTCACTGCCTCCTGGAACCCTTTCAAATGCCCCAGACAATTTGGCCCTCTCTGCTTTCCTGCGGACTCCATCCTCAAAAGCACCTGTTTTCGCTTTCGGCAGCCTCCGGAGCAAAAAAGACAAACGTCCAGCTTTTGCTGCCACAGCAAAGGTGCCAGCGGGGAAAAGTAATGCTGGTTCTCACTGCCTCCTGGAACCCTTTCAAATGCCCCAGACAATTAAGCCCTCTTTGCTTTCCTGCGGACTCTATCCTCAAAAGCGCCTTTTTTCACTTTCGGCGCCCTCCGGTGGTAAAAAGACAAACGTCCAGCTTTTGCTGCCACAGCAAAGGTGCCAGCGGGGAAAAGTGATGCTGGTTCTCACTGCCTCCTGGAACTCTTTCAAATGCCACAGACAATTTGGCCCTCTCTGCTTTCCTGCGGACTCCATCCTCAAAAGCACCTATTTTCGCTTGCGGCAGCCTCCGGAGCAAAAAAGACAAACGTCCAGCTTTTGCTGCCACAGCAAAGGTGCCAGCGGGGAAAAGTAATGCTGGTTCTCACTGCCTCCTGGAACCCTTTCAAATGCCACAGACAATTTGGCCCTCTCTGCTTTCCTGCGGACTCCATCCTCAAAAGCACCTGTTTTCGCTTTCGGCAACCTCCGGAGCAAAAAAGACAAACGTCCAGCTTTTGCTGCCACAACAAAGGTGCCAGTGGGGAAAAGTAATGCTGGTTCTCACTGCCTCCTGGAACCTGTTCAAATGCCCCAGACAATTTGGCCCTCTCTGCTTTCCTGCGGACTCCATCCTCAAAAGCACCTGTTTTCGCTTTCGGCAGCCTCCGGAGCAAAAAAGACAAACGTCCAGCTTTTGCTGCCACAGCAAAGGTGCCAGCGGGGAAAAGTAATGCTGGTTCTCACTGCCTCCTGGAACCCTTTCAAATGCCCCAGACAATTAAGCCGTCTCTGCTTTCCTGCGGACTCTATCCTCAAAAGCGCCTTTTTTCACTTTCGGCGCCCTCCGGTGGTAAAAAGACAAACGTCCAGCTTTTGCTGCCACAGCAAAGGTGCCAGCAGGGAAAAGTGATGCTGGTTCTCACTGCCTCCTGGAACTCTTTCAAATGCCACAGACAATTTGGCCCTCTCTGCTTTCCTGCGGACTCCATCCTCAAAAGCACCTATTTTCGCTTTCGGCAGCCTCCGGAGCAAAAAAGACAAACGTCCAGCTTTTGCTGCCACAGCAAAGGTGCCAGCGGGGAAAAGTAATGCCGGTTCTCACTGCCTCCGGGAACCCTTTCAAATGCCACAGACAATTTGGCCCTCTCTGCTTTCCTGTGGACTCCTTCCTCAAAAGCACCTGTTTTCGCTTTCGGCAGCCTCCGGAGCAAAAAAGACAAACGTCCAGCTTTTGCTGCCACAGCAAAGGTGCCAGCGGGGAAAAGTAATGCTGGTTCTCACTGCCTCCTGGAACCCTTTCAAATGCCACAGACAATTTGGCCCTCTCTGCTTTCCTGTGGACTCCATCCTCAAAAGCACCTGTTTTCGCTTTCGGCAGCCTCCGGAGCAAAAAAGACAAACGTCCAGCTTTTGCTGCCACAGCAAAGGTGCCAGCGGGGAAAAGTAATGCTGGTTCTCACTGCCTCCTGGAACCCTTTCAAATGCCACAGACAATTTGGCCCTCTCTGCTTTCCTGCGGACTCCATCCTCAAAAGCACCTGTTTTCGCTTTCGGCAACCTCCGGAGCAAAAAAGACAAACGTCCAGCTTTTGCTGCCACAGCAAAGGTGCCAGCGGGGAAAAGTAATGCTGGTTCTCACTGCCTCCTGGAACCTGTTCAAATGCCCCAGACAATTTGGCCCTCTCTGCTTTCCTGCGGACTCCATCCTCAAAAGCACCTGTTTTCGCTTTCGGCAACCTCCGGAGCAAAAAAGACAAACGTCCAGCTTTTGCTGCCACAGCAAAGGTGCCAGCGGGGAAAAGTAATGCTGGTTCTCACTGCCTCCTGGAACCCTTTCAAATGCCACAGACAATTTGGCCCTCTCTGCTTTCCTGCGGACTCCATCCTCAAAAGCACCTGTTTTCGCTTTCGGCAGCCTCCGGAGCAAAAAAGACAAACGTCCAGCTTTTGCTGCCACAGCAAAGGTGCCAGCGGGGAAAAGTAATGCTGGTTCTCACTGCCTCCTGGAACCCTTTCAAATGCCACAGACAATTTGGCCCTCTCTGCTTTCCTGCGGACTCCATCCTCAAAAGCACCTGTTTTCGCTTTCGGCAGCCTCCGGAGCAAAAAAGACAAACGTCCAGCTTTTGCTGCCACAGCAAAGGTGCCAGCGGGGAAAAGTAATGCTGGTTCTCACTGCCTCCTGGAACCCTTTCAAATGCCCCAGACAATTTGGCCCTCTCTGCTTTGCTGCGGACTCCATCCTCAAAAGCAGCTGTTTTCGCTTTCGACAGCCTCCGGAGCAAAAAAGACAAACGTCCAGGTTTTGCTGCCACAGCAAAGGTGCCAGCGGGGAAAAGTAATGCTGGTTCTCACTGCCTCCTGGAACCCTTTCAAATGCTTCAGACAATTTGGCCCTCTCTGCTTTCCTGCGGACTCTATCCTCAAAAGCGCCTTTTTTCACTTTCGGCGCCCTCCGGTGGTAAAAAGACAAACGTCCAGCTTTTGCTGCCACAGCAAAGGTGCCAGCGGGGAAAAGTAATGCTGGTTCTCACTGCCTCCTGGAACTCTTTCAAATGCCCCAGACAATTTGGCCCTCTCTGCTTTCCTGCGGACTCCATCCTCAAAAGCACCTGTTTTCGCTTTCGGCAGCCTCCGGAGCAAAAAAGACAAACGTCCAGCTTTTGCTGCCACAGCAAAGGTGCCAGCGGGGAAAAGTAATGCTGGTTCTCACTGCCTCCTGGAACCCTTTCAAATGCCACAGACAATTTGGCCCTCTCTGCTTTCCTGTGGACTCCATCCTCAAAAGCACCTGTTTTCGCTTTCGGCAGCGTCCGGAGCAAAAAAGACAAACGTCCAGCTTTTGCTGCCACAGCAAAGGTGCCAGCGGGGAAAAGTAATGCTGGTTCTCACTGCCTCCTGGAACCCTTTCAAATGCCACAGACAATTTGGCCCTCTCTGCTTTCCTGTGGACTCCATCCTCAAAAGCACCTGTTTTCGCTTTCGGCAGCCTCCGGAGCAAAAAAGACAAACGTCCAGCTTTTGCTGCCACAGCAAAGGTGCCAGCGGGGAAAAGTAATGCTGGTTCTCACTGCCTCCTGGAACCTCTTCAAATGCCCCAGACAATTTGGCCCTCTCTGCTTTCCTGCGGACTCCATCCTCAAAAGCACCTGTTTTCGCTTTCGGCAACCTCCGGAGCAAAAAAGACAAACGTCCAGCTTTTGCTGCCACAGCAAAGGTGCCAGCGGGGAAAAGTAATGCTGGTTCTCACTGCCTCCTGGAACCCTTTCAAATGCCACAGACAATTTGGCCCTCTCTGCTTTCCTGCGGACTCCATCCTCAAAAGCACCTATTTTTGCTTTCGGCGCCCTCCGGAGCAAAAAAGACAAACGTCCATCTTTTGCTGCCACAGCAAAGGTGCCAGCAGGGAAAAGTAATGCTGGTTCTCACTGCCTCTTGGAACTCCTTCAAATGCCACAGACAATTTGGCCCTCTCTGCTTTCCTGCGGACTCCATCCTCAAAAGCACCTGTTTTCGCTTTCGGCAACCTCTGGAGCAAAAAAGACAAACGTCCAGCTTTTGCTGCCACAGCAAAGGTGCCAGCGGGGAAAAGTAATGCTGGTTCTCACTGCCTCCTGGAACCCTTTCAAATGCCCCAGACAATTTGGCCCTCTCTGCTTTCCTGCGGACTCCATCCTCAAAAGCACCTGTTTTCGCTTTCGGCAGCCTCCGGAGCAAAAAAGACAAACGTCCAGCTTTTGCTGCCACAGCAAAGGTGCCAGCAGGGAAAAGTAATGCTGGTTCTCACTGCCTCCTGGAACTCCTTCAAATGCCCCAGACAATTTGGCTCTCTCTGCTTTCCTGCGGACTCCATCCTCAAAAGCACCTGTTTTCGCTTTCGGCAGCCTCCGGAGCAAAAAAGACAAACGTCCAGCTTTTGCTGCCACAGCAAAGGTGCCAGCGGGGAAAAGTAATGCTGGTTCTCACTGCCTCCTGGAACCCTTTCAAATGCCCCAGACAATTTGGCCCTCTCTGCTTTCCTGCGGACTCCATCCTCAAAAGCACCTGTTTTCGCTTTCGGCAGCCTCCGGAGCAAAAAAGACAAACGTCCAGCTTTTGCTGCCACAGCAAAGGTGCCAGCGGGGAAAAGTAATGCTGGTTCTCACTGCCTCCTGGAACCCTTTCAAATGCCCCAGACAATTAAGCCCTCTTTGCTTTCCTGCGGACTCTATCCTCAAAAGCGCCTTTTTTCACTTTCGGCGCCCTCCGGTGGTAAAAAGACAAACGTCCAGCTTTTGCTGCCACAGCAAAGGTGCCAGCGGGGAAAAGTGATGCTGGTTCTCACTGCCTCCTGGAACTCTTTCAAATGCCACAGACAATTTGGCCCTCTCTGCTTTCCTGCGGACTCCATCCTCAAAAGCACCTATTTTCGCTTGCGGCAGCCTCCGGAGCAAAAAAGACAAACGTCCAGCTTTTGCTGCCACAGCAAAGGTGCCAGCGGGGAAAAGTAATGCTGGTTCTCACTGCCTCCTGGAACCCTTTCAAATGCCACAGACAATTTGGCCCTCTCTGCTTTCCTGCGGACTCCATCCTCAAAAGCACCTGTTTTCGCTTTCGGCAACCTCCGGAGCAAAAAAGACAAACGTCCAGCTTTTGCTGCCACAACAAAGGTGCCAGTGGGGAAAAGTAATGCTGGTTCTCACTGCCTCCTGGAACCTGTTCAAATGCCCCAGACAATTTGGCCCTCTCTGCTTTCCTGCGGACTCCATCCTCAAAAGCACCTGTTTTCGCTTTCGGCAGCCTCCGGAGCAAAAAAGACAAACGTCCAGCTTTTGCTGCCACAGCAAAGGTGCCAGCGGGGAAAAGTAATGCTGGTTCTCACTGCCTCCTGGAACCCTTTCAAATGCCCCAGACAATTAAGCCGTCTCTGCTTTCCTGCGGACTCTATCCTCAAAAGCGCCTTTTTTCACTTTCGGCGCCCTCCGGTGGTAAAAAGACAAACGTCCAGCTTTTGCTGCCACAGCAAAGGTGCCAGCAGGGAAAAGTGATGCTGGTTCTCACTGCCTCCTGGAACTCTTTCAAATGCCACAGACAATTTGGCCCTCTCTGCTTTCCTGCGGACTCCATCCTCAAAAGCACCTATTTTCGCTTTCGGCAGCCTCCGGAGCAAAAAAGACAAACGTCCAGCTTTTGCTGCCACAGCAAAGGTGCCAGCGGGGAAAAGTAATGCCGGTTCTCACTGCCTCCGGGAACCCTTTCAAATGCCACAGACAATTTGGCCCTCTCTGCTTTCCTGTGGACTCCTTCCTCAAAAGCACCTGTTTTCGCTTTCGGCAGCCTCCGGAGCAAAAAAGACAAACGTCCAGCTTTTGCTGCCACAGCAAAGGTGCCAGCGGGGAAAAGTAATGCTGGTTCTCACTGCCTCCTGGAACCCTTTCAAATGCCACAGACAATTTGGCCCTCTCTGCTTTCCTGTGGACTCCATCCTCAAAAGCACCTGTTTTCGCTTTCGGCAGCCTCCGGAGCAAAAAAGACAAACGTCCAGCTTTTGCTGCCACAGCAAAGGTGCCAGCGGGGAAAAGTAATGCTGGTTCTCACTGCCTCCTGGAACCCTTTCAAATGCCACAGACAATTTGGCCCTCTCTGCTTTCCTGCGGACTCCATACTCAAAAGCACCTGTTTTCGCTTTCGGCAGCCTCCGGAGCAAAAAAGACAAACGTCCAGCTTTTGCTGCCACAGCAAAGGTGCCAGCGGGGAAAAGTAATGCTGGTTCTCACTGCCTCCTGGAACTTTTTCAAATGCCCCAGACAATTAAGCCCTCTCTGCTTTCCTGCGGACTCTATCCTCAAAAGCGCCTTTTTTCACTTTCGGCGCCCTCCGGTGGTAAAAAGACAAACGTCCAGCTTTTGCTGCCACAGCAAAGGTGCCAGCGGGGAAAAGTAATGCTGGTTCTCACTGCCTCCTGGAACTCTTTCGAATGCCACAGACAATAAGGCCCTCTCTGCTTTCCTGCAGACTCCATCCTCAAAAGCACCTATTTTCGCTTTCGGCAGCGTCCGGAGCAAAAAAGACAAACGTCCAGCTTTTGCTGCCACAGCAAAGGTGCCAGCGGGGAAAAGTAATGCCGGTTCTCACTGCCTCCTGGAACCCTTTCAAATGCCACAGACAATTTGGCCCTCTCTGCTTTCCTGTGGACTCCTTCCTCAAAAGCACCTGTTTTCGCTTTCGGCAGCCTCCGGAGCAAAAAAGACAAACGTCCAGCTTTTGCTGCCACAGCAAAGGTGCCAGCGGGGAAAAGTAATGCTGGTTCTCACTGCCTCCTGGAACCCTTTCAAATGCCCCAGACAATTTGGCCCTCTCTGCTTTCCTGCGGACTCCACCATCAAAAGCACCTGTTTTCGCTTTCGGCAGCGTCCGGAGCAAAAAAGACAAACGTCCAGCTTTTGCTGCCACAGCAAAGGTGCCAGCGGGGAAAGTAATGCTGGTTCTCACTGCCTCCTGGAACTCCTTCAAATGCCCCAGACAATTTGGCTCTATCTGCTTTCCTGCGGACTCCATCCTCAAAAGCACCTGTTTTCGTATTCGGCAGCCTCCAGAGCAAAAAAGACAAACGTCCAGCTTTTGCTGCCACAGCAAAGGTGCCAGCGGGGAAAAGTAATGCTGGTTCTCACTGCCTCCTGGAACCCTTTCAAATGCCACAGACAATTTGGCCCTCTCTGCTTTCCTGCGGACTCCATCCTCAAAAGCACCTGTTTTCGCTTTCGGCAGCCTCCGGAGCAAAAAAGACAAACGTCCAGCTTTTGCTGCCACAGCAAAGGTGCCAGCGGGGAAAAGTAATGCTGGTTCTCACTGCCTCCTGGAACCCTTTCAAATGCCCCAGACAATTAAGCCCTCTCTGCTTTCCTGCGGACTCTATCCTCAAAAGCGCCTTTTTTCACTTTCGGCGCCCTCCGGTGGTAAAAAGACAAACGTCCAGCTTTTGCTGCCACAGCAAAGGTGCCAGCGGGGAAAAGTGATGCTGGTTCTCACTGCCTCCTGGAACTCTTTCAAATGCCACAGACAATTTGGCCCTCTCTGCTTTCCTGCGGACTCCATCCTCAAAAGCACCTATTTTCGCTTGCGGCAGCCTCCGGAGCAAAAAAGACAAACGTCCAGCTTTTGCTGCCACAGCAAAGGTGCCAGCGGGGAAAAGTAATGCTGGTTCTCACTGCCTCCTGGAACCCTTTCAAATGCCACAGACAATTTGGCCCTCTCTGCTTTCCTGCGGACTCCATCCTCAAAAGCACCTGTTTTCGCTTTCGGCAGCCTCCGGAGCAAAAAAGACAAACGTCCAGCTTTTGCTGCCACAGCAAAGGTGCCAGCGGGGAAAAGTAATGCTGGTTCTCACTGCCTCCTGGAACCCTTTCAAATGCCACAGACAATTTGGCCCTCTCTGCTTTCCTGTGGACTCTATCCTCAAATGCACCTTTTTTCACTTTCGGCAGCCTGCGGAGCAAAAAAGACAAACGTCCAGCTTTTGCTGCCACAGCAAAGGTGCCAGCGGGGAAAAGTAATGCTGGTTCTCACTGCCTCCTGGAACCCTTTCAAATGCCACAGACAATTTGGCCCTCTCTGCTTTCCTGCGGACTCCATCCTCAAAAGCACCTGTTTTCGCTTTCGGCAACCTCCGGAGCAAAAAAGACAAACGTCCAGCTTTTGCTGCCACAACAAAGGTGCCAGTGGGGAAAAGTAATGCTGGTTCTCACTGCCTCCTGGAACCTGTTCAAATGCCCCAGACAATTTGGCCCTCTCTGCTTTCCTGCGGACTCCATCCTCAAAAGCACCTGTTTTTGCTTTCGGCAGCCTCCGGAGCAAAAAAGACAAACGTCCAGCTTTTGCTGCCACAGCAAAGGTGCCAGCGGGGAAAAGTAATGCTGGTTCTCACTGCCTCCTGGAACCCTTTCAAATGCCACAGACAATTTGGCCCTCTCTGCTTTCCTGCGGACTCCATCCTCAAAAGCACCTGTTTTCGCTTTCGGCAACCTCCGGAGCAAAAAAGACAAACGTCCAGCTTTTGCTGCCACAGCAAAGGTGCCAGCGGGGAAAAGTAATGCTGGTTCTCACTGCCTCCTGGAACCTGTTCAAATGCCCCAGACAATTTGGCCCTCTCTGCTTTCCTGCGGACTCTATCCTCAAAAGCGCCTTTTTTCACTTTCGGCGCCCTCCGGTGGTAAAAAGACAAACGTCCAGCTTTTGCTGCCACAGCAAAGGTGCCAGCGGGGAAAAGTAATGCTGGTTCTCACTGCCTCCTGGAACTCTTTCAAATGCCACAGACAATTTGGCCCTCTCTGCTTTCCTGCAGACTCCATCCTCAAAAGCACCTATTTTCGCTTTCGGCAGCCTCCGGAGCAAAAAAGACAAACGTCCAGCTTTTGCTGCCACAGCAAAGGTGCCAGCGGGGAAAAGTAATGCCGGTTCTCACTGCCTCCTGGAACCCTTTCAAATGCCACAGACAATTTGGCCCTCTCTGCTTTCCTGTGGACTCCTTCCTCAAAAGCACCTGTTTTCGCTTTCGGCAGCCTCCGGAGCAAAAAAGACAAACGTCCAGCTTTTGCTGCCACAGCAAAGGTGCCAGCGGGGAAAAGTAATGCTGGTTCTCACTGCCTCCTGGAACCCTTTCAAATGCCCCAGACAATTTGGCCCTCTCTGCTTTCCTGCGGACTCCACCCTCAAAAGCACCTGTTTTCGCTTTCGGCAGCCTCCGGAGCAAAAAAGACAAACGTCCAGCTTTTGCTGCCACAGCAAAGGTGCCAGCGGGGAAAGTAATGCTGGTTCTCACTGCCTCCTGGAACTCCTTCAAATGCCCCAGACAATTTGGCTCTCTCTGCTTTCCTGCGGACTCCATCCTCAAAAGCACCTGTTTTCGTATTCGGCAGCCTCCGGAGCAAAAAAGACAAACGTCCAGCTTTTGCTGCCACAGCAAAGGTGCCAGCGGGGAAAAGTAATGCTGGTTCTCACTGCCTCCTGGAACCCTTTCAAATGCCACAGACAATTTGGCCCTCTCTGCTTTCCTGCGGACTCCATCCTCAAAAGCACCTGTTTTCGCTTTCGGCAGCCTCCGGAGCAAAAAAGACAAACGTCCAGCTTTTGCTGCCACAGCAAAGGTGCCAGCGGGGAAAAGTAATGCTGGTTCTCACTGCCTCCTGGAACCCTTTCAAATGCCCCAGACAATTAAGCCCTCTCTGCTTTCCTGCGGACTCTATCCTCAAAAGCGCCTTTTTTCACTTTCGGCGCCCTCCGGTGGTAAAAAGACAAACGTCCAGCTTTTGCTGCCACAGCAAAGGTGCCAGCGGGGAAAAGTGATGCTGGTTCTCACTGCCTCCTGGAACTCTTTCAAATGCCACAGACAATTTGGCCCTCTCTGCTTTCCTGCGGACTCCATCCTCAAAAGCACCTATTTTCGCTTGCGGCAGCCTCCGGAGCAAAAAAGACAAACGTCCAGCTTTTGCTGCCACAGCAAAGGTGCCAGCGGGGAAAAGTAATGCTGGTTCTCACTGCCTCCTGGAACCCTTTCAAATGCCACAGACAATTTGGCCCTCTCTGCTTTCCTGCGGACTCCATCCTCAAAAGCACCTGTTTTCGCTTTCGGCAGCCTCCGGAGCAAAAAAGACAAACGTCCAGCTTTTGCTGCCACAGCAAAGGTGCCAGCGGGGAAAAGTAATGCTGGTTCTCACTGCCTCCTGGAACCCTTTCAAATGCCACAGACAATTTGGCCCTCTCTGCTTTCCTGCGGACTCCATCCTCAAAAGCACCTGTTTTCGCTTTCGGCAACCTCCGGAGCAAAAAAGACAAACGTCCAGCTTTTGCTGCCACAGCAAAGGTGCCAGCGGGGAAAAGTAATGCTGGTTCTCACTGCCTCCTGGAACCTGTTCAAATGCCCCAGACAATTTGGCCCTCTCTGCTTTCCTGCGGACTCCATACTCAAAAGCACCTGTTTTCGCTTTCGGCAGCCTCCGGAGCAAAAAAGACAAACGTCCAGCTTTTGCTGCCACAGCAAAGGTGCCAGCGGGGAAAAGTAATGCTGGTTCTCACTGCCTCCTGGAACCCTTTCAAATGCCCCAGACAATTAAGCCGTCTCTGCTTTCCTGCGGACTCTATCCTCAAAAGCGCCTTTTTTCACTTTCGGCGCCCTCCGGTGGTAAAAAGACAAACGTCCAGCTTTTGCTGCCACAGCAAAGGTGCCAGCGGGGAAAAGTAATGCTGGTTCTCACTGCCTCCTGGAACCCTTTCAAATGCCCCAGACAATTTGGCCCTCTCTGCTTTCCTGCGGACTCCATACTCAAAAGCACCTGTTTTCGCTTTCGGCAGCCTCCGGAGCAAAAAAGACAAACGTCCAGCTTTTGCTGCCACAGCAAAGGTGCCAGCGGGGAAAAGTAATGCTGGTTCTCACTGCCTCCTGGAACCCTTTCAAATGCCCCAGACAATTAAGCCCTCTCTGCTTTCCTGCGGACTCTATCCTCAAAAGCGCCTTTTTTCACTTTCGGCGCCCTCCGGTGGTAAAAAGACAAACGTCCAGCTTTTGCTGCCACAGCAAAGGTGCCAGCGGGGAAAAGTGATGCTGGTTCTCACTGCCTCCTGGAACCTCTTCAAATGCCACAGACAATTTGGCCCTCTCTGCTTTCCTGCGGACTCCATCCTCAAAAGCACCTATTTTCGCTTTCGGCAGCCTCAGGAGCAAAAAAGACAAACGTCCAGCTTTTGCTGCCACAGCAAAGGTGCCAGCGGGGAAAAGTAATGCCGGTTCTCACTGCCTCCTGGAACCCTTTCAAATGCCACAGACAATTTGGCCCTCTCTGCTTTCCTGCGGACTCCATCCTCAAAAGCACCTGTTTTCGCTTTCGGCAGCCTCCGGAGCAAAAAAGACAAACGTCCAGCTTTTGCTGCCACAGCAAAGGTGCCAGCGGGGAAAAGTAATGCTGGTTCTCACTGCCTCCTGGAACCCTTTCAAATGCCACAGACAATTTGGCCCTCTCTGCTTTCCTGTGGACTCCATCCTCAAAAGCACCTGTTTTCGCTTTCGGCAGCCTCCGGAGCAAAAAAGACAAACGTCCAGCTTTTGCTGCCACAGCAAAGGTGCCAGCGGGGAAAAGTAATGCTGGTTCTCACTGCCTCCTGGAACCCTTTCAAATGCCACAGACAATTTGGCCCTCTCTGCTTTCCTGCGGACTCCATCCTCAAAAGCACCTGTTTTCGCTTTCGGCAACCTCCGGAGCAAAAAAGACAAACGTCCAGGTTTTGCTGCCACAGCAAAGGTGCCAGCGGGGAAAAGTACTGCTGGTTCTCACTGCCTCCTGGAACCCTTTCAAATGCCACAGACAATTTGGCCCTCTCTGCTTTCCTGCGGACTCCATCCTCAAAAGCACCTATTTTTGCTTTCGGCGCCCTCCGGAGCAAAAAAGACAAACGTCCAGGTTTTGCTGCCACAGCAAAGGTGCCAGCAGGGAAAAGTAATGCTGGTTCTCACTGCCTCCTGGAACTCCTTCAAATGCCACAGACAATTTGGCCCTCTCTGCTTTCCTGCGGACTCCATCCTCAAAAGCACCTGTTTTCGCTTTCGGCAGCCTCCGGAGCAAAAAAGACAAACGTCCAGCTTTTGCTGCCACAGCAAAGGTGCCAGCGGGGAAAAGTAATGCTGGTTCTCACTGCCTCCTGGAACCCTTTCAAATGCCCCAGACAATTAAGCCCTCTCTGCTTTCCTGCGGACTCTATCCTCAAAAGCGCCTTTTTTCACTTTCGGCGCCCTCCGGTGGTAAAAAGACAAACGTCCAGCTTTTGCTGCCACAGCAAAGGTGCCAGCGGGGAAAAGTGATGCTGGTTCTCACTGCCTCCTGGAACTCTTTCAAATGCCACAGACAATTTGGCCCTCTCTGCTTTCCTGCAGACTCCATCCTCAAAAGCACCTATTTTCGCTTTCGGCAGCCTCCGGAGCAAAAAAGACAAACGTCCAGCTTTTGCTGCCACAGCAAAGGTGCCAGCGGGGAAAAGTAATGCTGGTTCTCACTGCCTCCTGGAACCCTTTCAAATGCCCCTGACAATTTGGCCCTCTCTGCTTTCCTGCGGACTCTATCCTCAAAAGCGCCTTTTTTCACTTTCGGCGCCCGCCGGTGGTAAAAAGAAAAACGTCCAGCTTTTGCTGCCACAGCAAAGGTGCCAGCGGGGAAAAGTAATGCTGGTTCTCACTGCCTCCTGGAACCCTTTCAAATGCCCCAGACAATTTGGCCCTCTCTGCTTTCCTGCGGACTCCATCCTCAAAAGCACCTGTTTTCGCTTTCGGCAGCGTCCGGAGCAAAAAAGACAAACGTCCAGGTTTTGCTGCCACAGCAAAGGATCCAGCGGGGAAAAGTAATGCCGGTTCTCACTGCCTCCTGGAACCCTTTCAAATGCCACAGACAATTTGGCCCTCTCTGCTTTCCTGTGGACTCCTTCCTCAAAAGCACCTGTTTTCGCTTTCGGCAGCCTCCGGAGCAAAAAAGACAAACGTCCAGCTTTTGCTGCCACAGCAAAGGTGCCAGCGGGGAAAAGTAATGCTGGTTCTCACTGCCTCCTGGAACCCTTTCAAATGCCCCAGACAATTTGGCCCTCTCTGCTTTCCTACGGACTCCATCCTCAAAAGCACCTGTTTTCGCTTTCGGCAGCGTCCGGAGCAAAAAAGACAAACGTCCAGCTTTTGCTGCCACAGCAAAGGTGCCAGCGGGGAAAAGTAATGCTGGTTCTCACTGCCTCCTGGAACTCCTTCAAATGCCACAGACAATTTGGCCCTCTCTGCTTTCCTGCGGACTCCATCCTCAAAAGCACCTGTTTTCGCTTTCGGCAGCCTCCGGAGCAAAAAAGACAAACGTCCAGCTTTTGCTGCCACAGCAAAGGTGCCAGCGGGGAAAAGTAATGCTGGTTCTCACTGCCTCCTGGAACCCTTTCAAATGCCCCAGACAATTAAGCCCTCTCTGCTTTCCTGCGGACTCTATCCTCAAAAGCGCCTGTTTTCACTTTCGGCGCCCTCCGGTGGTAAAAAGACAAACGTCCAGCTTTTGCTGCCACAGCAAAGGTGCCAGCGGGGAAAAGTGATGCTGGTTCTCACTGCCTCCTGGAACTCTTTCAAATGCCACAGACAATTTGGCCCTCTCTGCTTTCCTGCAGACTCCATCCTCAAAAGCACCTATTTTCGCTTTCGGCAGCCTCCGGAGCAAAAAAGACAAACGTCCAGCTTTTGCTGCCACAGCAAAGGTGCCAGCGGGGAAAAGTAATGCCGGTTCTCACTGCCTCCTGGAACCCTTTCAAATGCCACAGACAATTTGGCCCTCTCTGCTTTCCTGTGGACTCCTTCCTCAAAAGCACCTGTTTTCGCTTTCGGCAGCCTCCGGAGCAAAAAAGACAAACGTCCAGCTTTTGCTGCCACAGCAAAGGTGCCAGCGGGAAAAGTAATGCTGGTTCTCACTGCCTCCTGGAACCCTTTCAAATGCCCCAGACAATTTGGCCCTCTCTGCTTTCCTGCGGACTCCATCCTCAAAAGCACCTGTTTTCGCTTTCGGCAGCCTCCGGAGCAAAAAAGACAAACGTCCAGCTTTTGCTGCCACAGCAAAGGTGCCAGCGGGGAAAAGTAATGCTGGTTCTCACTGCCTCCTGGAACTCCTTCAAATGCCCCAGACAATTTGGCTCTCTCTGCTTTCCTGCGGACTCCATCCTCAAAAGCACCTGTTTTCGCTTTCGGCAGCCTCCGGAGCAAAAAAGACAAACGTCCAGCTTTTGCTGCCACAGCAAAGGTGCCAGCGGGGAAAAGTAATGCTGGTTCTCACTGCCTCCTGGAACCCTTTCAAATGCCCCAGACAATTTGGCCCTCTCTGCTTTCCTGCGGACTCCATCCTCAAAAGCACCTGTTTTCGCTTTCGGCAGCCTCCGGAGCAAAAAAGACAAACGTCCAGCTTTTGCTGCCACAGCAAAGGTGCCAGCGGGGAAAAGTAATGCTGGTTCTCACTGCCTCCTGGAACCCTTTCAAATGCCCCAGACAATTAAGCCCTCTCTGCTTTCCTGCGGACTCCATCCTCAAAAGCGCCTTTTTTCACTTTCGGCGCCCTCCGGTGGTAAAAAGACAAACGTCCAGCTTTTGCTGCCACAGCAAAGGTGCCAGCGGGGAAAAGTGATGCTGGTTCTCACTGCCTCCTGGAACTCTTTCAAATGCCACAGACAATTTGGCCCTCTCTGCTTTCCTGCGGACTCCATCCTCAAAAGAACCTATTTTCGCTTTCGGCAGCCTCCGGAGCAAAAAAGACAAACGTCCAGCTTTTGCTGCCACAGCAAAGGTGCCAGCGGGGAAAAGTAATGCCGGTTCTCACTGCCTCCTGGAACCCTTTCAAATGCCACAGACAATTTGGCCCTCTCTGCTTTCCTGTGGACTCCTTCCTCAAAAGCACCTGTTTTCGCTTTCGGCAGCCTCCGGAGCAAAAAAGACAAACGTCCAGCTTTTGCTGCCACAGCAAAGGTGCCAGCGGGGAAAAGTAATGCTGGTTCTCACTGCCTCCTGGAACCCTTTCAAATGCCCCAGACAATTTGGCCCTCTCTGCTTTCCTGCGGACTCCATCCTCAAAAGCACCTGTTTTCGCTTTCGGCAGCCTCCGGAGCAAAAAAGACAAACGTCCAGCTTTTGCTGCCACAGCAAAGGTGCCAGCGGGGAAAAGTAATGCTGGTTCTCACTGCCTCCTGGAACTCCTTCAAATGCCCCAGACAATTTGGCCCTCTCTGCTTTCCTGCGGACTACATCCTCAAAAGCACCTGTTTTCGCTTTCGGCAGCCTCCGGAGCAAAAAAGACAAACGTCCAGCTTTTGCTGCCACAGCAAAGGTGCCAGCGGGTAAAAGTAATGCTGGTTCTCACTGCCTCCTGGAACCCTTTCAAATGCCACAGACAATTTGGCCCTCTCTGCTTTCCTGCGGACTCCATCCTCAAAAGCACCTGTTTTCGCTTTCGGCAGCCTCCGGAGCAAAAAAGACAAACGTCCAGCTTTTGCTGCCACAGCAAAGGTGCCAGCGGGGAAAAGTAATGCTGGTTCTCACTGCCTCCTGGAACCCTTTCAAATGCCCCAGACAATTTTGCCCTCTCTGCTTTCCTGCGGACTCCATCCTCAAAAGCACCTGTTTTCGCTTTCGGCAGCCTCCGGAGCAAAAAAGACAAACGTCCAGCTTTTGCTGCCACAGCAAAGGTGCCAGCGGGGAAAAGTAATGCTGGTTCTCACTGCCTCCTGGAACCCTTTCAAATGCCCCTGACAATTTGGCCCTCTCTGCTTTCCTGCGGACTCTATCCTCAAAAGCGCCTTTTTTCACTTTCGGCGCCCGCCGGTGGTAAAAAGAAAAACGTCCAGCTTTTGCTGCCACAGCAAAGGTGCCAGCGGGGAAAAGTAATGCTGGTTCTCACTGCCTCCTGGAACCCTTTCAAATGCCCCAGACAATTTGGCCCTCTCTGCTTTCCTGCGGACTCCATCCTCAAAAGCACCTGTTTTCGCTTTCGGCAGCGTCCGGAGCAAAAAAGACAAACGTCCAGGTTTTGCTGCCACAGCAAAGGATCCAGCGGGGAAAAGTAATGCCGGTTCTCACTGCCTCCTGGAACCCTTTCAAATGCCACAGACAATTTGGCCCTCTCTGCTTTCCTGCGGACTCCTTCCTCAAAAGCACCTGTTTTCGCTTTCGGCAGCCTCCGGAGCAAAAAAGACAAACGTCCAGCTTTTGCTGCCACAGCAAAGGTGCCAGCGGGGAAAAGTAATGCTGGTTCTCACTGCCTCCTGGAACCCTTTCAAATGCCCCAGACAATTTGGCCCTCTCTGCTTTCCTACGGACTCCATCCTCAAAAGCACCTGTTTTCGCTTTCGGCAGCGTCCGGAGCAAAAAAGACAAACGTCCAGCTTTTGCTGCCAAGGCAAAGGTGCCAGCGGGGAAAAGTAATGCTGGTTCTCACTGCCTCCTGGAACTCCTTCAAATGCCCCAGACAATTTGGCTCTCTCTGCTTTCCTGCGGACTCCATCCTCAAAAGCACCTGTTTTCGCTTTCGGCAGCCTCCGGAGCAAAAAAGACAAACGTCCAGCTTTTGCTGCCACAGCAAAGGTGCCAGCGGGGAAAAGTAATGCTGGTTCTCACTGCCTCCTGGAACCCTTTCAAATGCCCCAGACAATTTGGCCCTCTCTGCTTTCCTGCGGACTCCATCCTCAAAAGCACCTGTTTTCGCTTTCGGCAGCCTCCGGAGCAAAAAAGACAAACGTCCAGCTTTTGCTGCCACAGCAAAGGTGCCAGCGGGGAAAAGTAATGCTGGTTCTCACTGCCTCCTGGAACCCTTTCAAATGCCCCAGACAATTAAGCCCTCTCTGCTTTCCTGCGGACTCTATCCTCAAAAGCGCCTTTTTTCACTTTTGGCGCCCTCCGGTGGTAAAGAGACAAACGTCCAGCTTTTGCTGCCACAGCAAAGGTGCCAGCGGGGAAAAGTAATGCTGGTTCTCACTGCCTCCTGGAACCCTTTCAAATGCCCCAGACAATTTGGCCCTCTCTGCTTTCCTGCGGACTCCATCCTCAAAAGCACCTGTTTTCGCTTTCGGCAGCCTCCGGAGCAAAAAAGACAAACGTCCAGCTTTTGCTGCCACAGCAAAGGTGCCAGCGGGGAAAAGTAATGCTGGTTCTCACTGCCTCCTGGAACCCTTTCAAATGCCAGAGACAATTTGGCCCTCTCTGCTTTCCTGCGGACTCCATCCTCAAAAGCACCTGTTTTCGCTTTCGGCAACCTCCGGAGCAAAAAAGACAAACGTCCAGCTTTTGCTGCCACAACAAAGGTGCCAGCGGGGAAAAGTAATGCTGGTTCTCACTGCCTCCTGGAACCTCTTCAAATGCCCCAGACAATTTGGCCCTCTCTGCTTTCCTGCGGACTCCATCCTCAAAAGCACCTGTTTTCGCTTTCGGCAGCCTCCGGAGCAAAAAAGACAAACGTCCAGCTTTTGCTGCCACAGCAAAGGTGCCAGCGGGGAAAAGTAATGCTGGTTCTCACTGCCTCCTGGAACCCTTTCAAATGCCACAGACAATTAAGCCGTCTCTGCTTTCCTGCGGACTCTATCCTCAAAAGCGCCTTTTTTCACTTTCGGCAGCGTCCGGAGCAAAAAAGACAAACGTCCAGCTTTTGCTGCCACAGCAAAGGTGCCAGCGGGGAAAAGTGATGCTGGTTCTCACTGCCTCCTGGAACTCTTTCAAATGCCACAGACAATTTGGCCCTCTCTGCTTTCCTGCGGACTCCATCCTCAAAAGCACCTATTTTCGCTTTCGGCAGCCTCCGGAGCAAAAAAGACAAACGTCCAGCTTTTGCTGCCACAGCAAAGGTGCCAGCGGGGAAAAGTAATGCCGGTTCTCACTGCCTCCTGGAACCCTTTCAAATGCCACAGACAATTTGGCCCTCTCTGCTTTCCTGTGGACTCCTTCCTCAAAAGCACCTGTTTTCGCTTTCGGCAGCCTCCGGAGCAAAAAAGACAAACGTCCAGCTTTTGCTGCCACAGCAAAGGTGCCAGCGGGGAAAAGTAATGCTGGTTCTCACTGCCTCCTGGAACCCTTTCAAATGCCACAGACAATTTGGCCCTCTCTGCTTTCCTGCGGACTCCATCCTCAAAAGCACCTGTTTTCGCTTTCGGCAGCGTCCGGAGCAAAAAAGACAAACGTCCAGCTTTTGCTGCCACAGCAAAGGTGCCAGCGGGGAAAAGTAATGCTGGTTCTCACTGCCTCCTGGAACTCCTTCAAATGCCACAGACAATTTGGCCCTCTCTGCTTTCCTGCGGACTCCATCCTCAAAAGCACCTGTTTTCGCTTTCGGCAGCCTCCGGAGCAAAAAAGACAAACGTCCAGCTTTTGCTGCCACAGCAAAGGTGCCAGCGGGTAAAAGTAATGCTGGTTCTCACTGCCTCCTGGAACCCTTTCAAATGCCACAGACAATTTGGCCCTCTCTGCTTTCCTGCGGACTCCATCCTCAAAAGCACCTGTTTTCGCTTTCGGCAGCCTCCGGAGCAAAAAAGACAAACGTCCAGCTTTTGCTGCCACAGCAAAGGTGCCAGCGGGGAAAAGTAATGCTGGTTCTCACTGCCTCCTGGAACCCTTTCAAATGCCCCAGACAATTTGGCCCTCTCTGCTTTCCTGCGGACTCCATCCTCAAAAGCACCTGTTTTCGCTTTCGGCAGCCTCCGGAGCAAAAAAGACAAACGTCCAGCTTTTGCTGCCACAGCAAAGGTGCCAGCGGGGAAAAGTAATGCTGGTTCTCACTGCCTCCTGGAACCCTTTCAAATGCCACAGACAATTTGGCCCTCTCTGCTTTCCTGCGGACTCTATCCTCAAAAGCGCCTTTTTTCACTTTCGGCGCCCTCCGGTGGTAAAAAGAAAAACGTCCAGCTTTTGCTGCCACAGCAAAGGTGCCAGCGGGGAAAAGTAATGCTGGTTCTCACTGCCTCCTGGAACCCTTTCAAATGCCCCAGACAATTTGGCCCTCTCTGCTTTCCTGCGGACTCCATCCTCAAAAGCACCTGTTTTCGCTTTCGGCAGCGTCCGGAGCAAAAAAGACAAACGTCCAGCTTTTGCTGCCACAGCAAAGGTGCCAGCGGGGAAAAGTAATGCTGGTTCTCACTGCCTCCTGGAACCTGTTCAAATGCCCCAGACAATTTGGCCCTCTCTGCTTTCCTGCGGACTCCTTCCTCAAAAGCACCTGTTTTCGCTTTCGGCAGCCTCCGGAGCAAAAAAGACAAACGTCCAGCTTTTGCTGCCACAGCAAAGGTGCCAGCGGGGAAAAGTAATGCTGGTTCTCACTGCCTCCTGGAACCCTTTCAAATGCCCCAGACAATTTGGCCCTCTCTGCTTTCCTGCGGACTCTATCCTCAAAAGCGCCTTTTTTCACTTTCGGCGCCCTCCGGTGGTAAAAAGACAAACGTCCAGCTTTTGCTGCCACAGCAAAGGTGCCAGCGGGGAAAAGTAATGCTGGTTCTCACTGCCTCCTGGAACCCTTTCAAATGCCAGAGACAATTTGGCCCTCTCTGCTTTCCTGCGGACTCCATCCTCAAAAGCACCTGTTTTCGCTTTCGGCAGCCTCCGGAGCAAAAAAGACAAACGTCCAGCTTTTGCTGCCACAGCAAAGGTGCCAGCGGGGAAAAGTAATGCTGGTTCTCACTGCCTCCTGGAACCTGTTCAAATGCCCCAGACAATTTGGCCCTCTCTGCTTTCCTGCGGACTCCATCCTCAAAAGCACCTGTTTTCGCTTTCGGCAGCCTCCGGAGCAAAAAAGACAAACGTCCAGCTTTTGCTGCCATAGCAAAGGTGCCAGCGGGGAAAAGTAATGCTGGTTCTCACTGCCTCCTGGAACCCTTTCAAATGCCCCAGACAATTTGGCCCTCTCTGCTTTCCTGCGGACTCCATCCTCAAAAGCACCTGTTTTCGCTTTCGGCAGCCTCCGGAGCAAAAAAGACAAACGTCCAGCTTTTGCTGCCACAGCAAAGGTGCCAGCGGGGAAAAGTAATGCTGGTTCTCACTGCCTCCTGGAACCCTTTCAAATGCCCCTGACAATTTGGCCCTCTCTGCTTTCCTGCGGACTCTATCCTCAAAAGCGCCTTTTTTCACTTTCGGCGCCCTCCGGTGGTAAAAAAAAAACGTCCAGCTTTTGCTGCCACAGCAAAGGTGCCAGCGGGGAAAAGTAATGCTGGTTCTCACTGCCTCCTGGAACTCTTTCAAATGCCACAGACAATTTGGCCCTCTCTGCTTTCCTGCGGACTCCATCCTCAAAAGCACCTATTTTCGCTTTCGGCAGCCTCCGGAGCAAAAAAGACAAACGGCCAGCTTTTGTTTCCACAGCAAAGGTGCCAGCGGGGAAAAGTAATGCTGGTTCTCACTGCCTCCTGGAACCCTTTCAAATGCCACAGACAATTTGGCCGTCTCTGCTTTCCTGCGGACTCCATCCTCAAAAGCACCTGTTTTCGCTTTCGGCAGCCTCCGGAGCAAAAAAGACAAACGTCCAGCTTTTGCTGCCACAGCAAAGGTGCCAGCGGGGAAAAGTAATGCTGGTTCTCACTGCCTCCTGGAACCCTTTCAAATGCCCCAGACAATTTGGCCCTCTCTGCTTTCCTGCGGACTCCATCCTCAAAAGCACCTGTTTTCGCTTTCGGCAGCCTCCGGAGCAAAAAAGACAAACGTCCAGCTTTTGCTGCCACAGCAAAGGTGCCAGCGGGGAAAAGTAATGCTGGTTCTCACTGCCTCCTGGAACCTCTTCAAATGCCCCAGACAATTTGGCCCTCTCTGCTTTCCTGCGGACTCCATCCTCAAAAGCACCTGTTTTCGCTTTCGGCAGCCTCCGGAGCAAAAAAGACAAACGTCCAGCTTTTGCTGCCACAGCAAAGGTGCCAGCGGGGAAAAGTAATGCTGGTTCTCACTGCCTCCTGGAACCCTTTCAAATGCCCCAGACAATTTGGCCCTCTCTGCTTTCCTGCGGACTCCATCCTCAAAAGCACCTGTTTTCGCTTTCGGCAGCGTCCGGAGCAAAAAAGACAAACGTCCAGCTTTTGCTGCCACAGCAAAGGTGCCAGCGGGGAAAAGTAATGCTGGTTCTCACTGCCTCCTGGAACCTGTTCAAATGCCACAGACAATTTGGCCCTCTCTGCTTTCCTGCGGACTCCATCCTCAAAAGCACCTGTTTTCGCTTTCGGCAGCCTCCGGAGCAAAAAAGACAAACGTCCAGCTTTTGCTGCCACAGCAAAGGTGCCAGCGGGGAAAAGTAATGCTGGTTCTCACTGCCTCCTGGAACCCTTTCAAATGCCCCTGACAATTTGGCCCTCTCTGCTTTCCTGCGGACTCCATCCTCAAAAGCACCTGTTTTCACTTTCGGCAGCCTCCGGAGCAAAAAAGACAAACGTCCAGCTTTTGCTGCCACAGCAAAGGTGCCAGTGGGGAAAAGTAATGCTGGTTCTCACTGCCTCCTGGAACCCTTTCAAATGCCCCTGACAATTTGGCCCTCTCTGCTTTCCTGCGGACTCTATCCTCAAAAGCGCCTTTTTTCACTTTCGGCGCCGTCCGGTGGTAAAAAGAAAAACGTCCAGCTTTTGCTGCCACTACAAAGGTGCCAGCGGGGAAAAGTAATGCTGGTTCTCACTGCCTCCTGGAACTCTTTCAAATGCCACAGACAATTTGGCCCTCTCTGCTTTCCTGCGGACTCCATACTCAAAAGCACCTATTTTCGCTTTCGGCAGCCTCCGGAGAAAAAAAAGACAAACGTCCAGCTTTTGTTGCCACAGCAAAGGTGCCAGCGGGGAAAAGTAATGCTGGTTCTCACTGCCTCCTGGAACCCTTTCAAATGCCACAGACAATTTGGCCCTCTCTGCTTTCCTGTGGACTCCTTCCTCAAAAGCACCTGTTTTCGCTTTCGGCAGCCTCCGGAGCAAAAAAGACAAACGTCCAGCTTTTGCTGCCACAGCAAAGGTGCCAGCGGGGAAAAGTAATGCTGGTTCTCACTGCCTCCTGGAACCCTTTCAAATGCCACAGACAATTTGGCCCTCTCTGCTTTCCTGCGGACTCCATCCTCAAAAGCACCTGTTTTCGCTTTCGGCAGCCTCCGGAGCAAAAAAGACAAACGTCCAGCTTTTGCTGCCACAGCAAAGGTGCCAGCGGGGAAAAGTAATGCTGGTTCTCACTGCCTCCTGGAACCTCTTCAAATGCCCCAGACAATTTGGCCCTCTCTGCTTTCCTGCGGACTCCATCCTCAAAAGCACCTGTTTTCGCTTTCGGCAGCCTCCGGAGCAAAAAAGACAAACGTCCAGCTTTTGCTGCCACAGCAAAGGTGCCAGCGGGGAAAAGTAATGCTGGTTCTCACTGCCTCCTGGAACCCTTTCAAATGCCCCAGACAATTTGGCCCTCTCTGCTTTCCTGCGGACTCTATCCTCAAAAGCGCCTTTTTTCACTTTCGGCGCCGTCCGGTGGTAAAAAGAAAAACGTCCAGCTTTTGCTGCCACTACAAAGGTGCCAGCGGGGAAAAGTAATGCTGGTTCTCACTGCCTCCTGGAACTCTTTCAAATGCCACAGACAATTTGGCCCTCTCTGCTTTCCTGCGGACTCCATACTCAAAAGCACCTATTTTCGCTTTCGGCAGCCTCCGGAGGAAAAAAAGACAAACGTCCAGCTTTTGTTGCCACAGCAAAGGTGCCAGCGGGGAAAAGTAATGCTGGTTCTCACTGCCTCCTGGAACCCTTTCAAATGCCACAGACAATTTGGCCCTCTCTGCTTTCCTGTGGACTCCTTCCTCAAAAGCACCTGTTTTCGCTTTCGGCAGCCTCCGGAGCAAAAAAGACAAACGTCCAGCTTTTGCTGCCACAGCAAAGGTGCCAGCGGGGAAAAGTAATGCTGGTTCTCACTGCCTCCTGGAACCCTTTCAAATGCCACAGACAATTTGGCCCTCTCTGCTTTCCTGCGGACTCCATCCTCAAAAGCACCTGTTTTTGCTTTCGGCAGCCTCCAGAGCAAAAAAGACAAACGTCCAGCTTTTGCTGCCACAGCAAAGGTGCCAGCGGGGAAAAGTAATGCTGGTTCTCACTGCCTCCTGGAACCTCTTCAAATGCCCCAGACAATTTGGCCCTCTCTGCTTTCCTGCGGACTCCATCCTCAAAAGCACCTGTTTTCGCTTTCGGCAGCCTCCGGAGCAAAAAAGACAAACGTCCAGCTTTTGCTGCCACAGCAAAGGTGCCAGCGGGGAAAAGTAATGCTGGTTCTCACTGCCTCCTGGAACCCTTTCAAATGCCCCAGTCAATTTGGCCCTCTCTGCTTTCCTGCGGACTCCATCCTCAAAAGCACCTGTTTTCGCTTTCGGCAGCGTCCGGAGCAAAAAAGACAAACGTCCAGCTTTTGCTGCCACAGCAAAGGTGCCAGCGGGGAAAAGTAATGCTGGTTCTCACTGCCTCCTGGAACCTGTTCAAATGCCACAGACAATTTGGCCCTCTCTGCTTTCCTGCGGACTCCATCCTCAAAAGCACCTGTTTTCGCTTTCGGCAGCCTCCGGAGCAAAAAAGACAAACGTCCAGCTTTTGCTGCCACAGCAAAGGTGCCAGCGGGGAAAAGTAATGCTGGTTCTCACTGCCTCCTGGAACCCTTTCAAATGCCACAGACAATTTGGCCCTCTCTGCTTTCCTGCGGACTCCATCCTCAAAAGCACCTGTTTTCACTTTCGGCAGCGTCCGGAGCAAAAAAGACAAACGTCCAGCTTTTGCTGCCACAGCAAAGGTGCCAGTGGGGAAAAGTAATGCTGGTTCTCACTGCCTCCTGGAACCCTTTCAAATGCCCCTGACAATTTGGCCCTCTCTGCTTTCCTGCGGACTCTATCCTCAAAAGCGCCTTTTTTCACTTTCGGCGCCGTCCGGTGGTAAAAAGAAAAACGTCCAGCTTTTGCTGCCACTACAAAGGTGCCAGCGGGGAAAAGTAATGCTGGTTCTCACTGCCTCCTGGAACTCTTTCAAATGCCACAGACAATTTGGCCCTCTCTGCTTTCCTGCGGACTCCATCCTCAAAAGCACCTATTTTCGCTTTCGGCAGCCTCCGGAGAAAAAAAAGACAAACGTCCAGCTTTTGTTGCCACAGCAAAGGTGCCAGCGGGGAAAAGTAATGCTGGTTCTCACTGCCTCCTGGAACCCTTTCAAATGCCACAGACAATTTGGCCCTCTCTGCTTTCCTGTGGACTCCTTCCTCAAAAGCACCTGTTTTCGCTTTCGGCAGCCTCCGGAGCAAAAAAGACAAACGTCCAGCTTTTGCTGCCACAGCAAAGGTGCCAGCGGGGAAAAGTAATGCTGGTTCTCACTGCCTCCTGGAACCCTTTCAAATGCCACAGACATTTGGCCCTCTCTGCTTTCCTGCGGACTCCATCCTCAAAAGCACCTGTTTTCGCTTTCGGCAGCCTCCGGAGCAAAGAAGACAAACGTCCAGCTTTTGCTGCCACAGCAAAGGTGCCAGCGGGGAAAAGTAATGCTGGTTCTCACTGCCTCCTGGAACCTCTTCAAATGCCCCAGACAATTTGGCCCTCTCTGCTTTCCTGCGGACTCCATCCTCAAAAGCACCTGTTTTCGCTTTCGGCAGCCTCCGGAGCAAAAAAGACAAACGTCCAGCTTTTGCTGCCACAGCAAAGGTGCCAGCGGGGAAAAGTAATGCTGGTTCTCACTGCCTCCTGGAACCCTTTCAAATGCCCCAGACAATTTGGCCCTCTCTGCTTTCCTGCGGACTCTATCCTCAAAAGCGCCTTTTTTCACTTTCGGCGCCGTCCGGTGGTAAAAAGAAAAACGTCCAGCTTTTGCTGCCACTACAAAGGTGCCAGCGGGGAAAAGTAATGCTGGTTCTCACTGCCTCCTGGAACTCTTTCAAATGCCACAGACAATTTGGCCCTCTCTGCTTTCCTGCGGACTCCATACTCAAAAGCACCTATTTTCGCTTTCGGCAGCCTCCGGAGTAAAAAAAGACAAACGTCCAGCTTTTGTTGCCACAGCAAAGGTGCCAGCGGGGAAAAGTAATGCTGGTTCTCACTGCCTCCTGGAACCCTTTCAAATGCCACAGACAATTTGGCCCTCTCTGCTTTCCTGTGGACTCCTTCCTCAAAAGCACCTGTTTTCGCTTTCGGCAGCCTCCGGAGCAAAAAAGACAAACGTCCAGCTTTTGCTGCCACAGCAAAGGTGCCAGCGGGGAAAAGTAATGCTGGTTCTCACTGCCTCCTGGAACCCTTTCAAATGCCCCAGACAATTTGGCCCTCTCTGCTTTCCTGCGGACTCCATCCTCAAAAGCACCTGTTTTCGCTTTCGGCAGCCTCCGGAGCAAAAAAGACAAACGTCCAGCTTTTGCTGCCACAGCAAAGGTGCCAGCGGGGAAAAGTAATGCTGGTTCTCACTGCCTCCTGGAACCTCTTCAAATGCCCCAGACAATTTGGCCCTCTCTGCTTTCCTGCGGACTCCATCCTCAAAAGCACCTGTTTTCGCTTTCGGCAGCCTCCGGAGCAAAAAAGACAAACGTCCAGCTTTTGCTGCCACAGCAAAGGTGCCAGCGGGGAAAAGTAATGCTGGTTCTCACTGCCTCCTGGAACCCTTTCAAATGCCCCAGACAATTTGGCCCTCTCTGCTTTCCTGCGGACTCCATCCTCAAAAGCACCTGTTTTCGCTTTCGGCAGCCTCCGGAGCAAAAAAGACAAACGTCCAGCTTTTGCTGCCACAGCAAAGGTGCCAGCGGGGAAAAGTAATGCTGGTTCTCACTGCCTCCTGGAACCTGTTCAAATGCCACAGACAATTTGGCCCTCTCTGCTTTCCTGCGGACTCCATCCTCAAAAGCACCTGTTTTCGCTTTCGGCAGCCTCCGGAGCAAAAAAGACAAACGTCCAGCTTTTGCTGCCACAGCAAAGGTGCCAGCGGGGAAAAGTAATGCTGGTTCTCACTGCCTCCTGGAACCCTTTCAAATGCCCCAGACAATTTGGCCCTCTCTGCTTTCCTGCGGACTCCATCCTCAAAAGCACCTGTTTTAACTTTCGGCAGCCTCCGGAGCAAAAAAGACAAACGTCCAGCTTTTGCTGCCACAGCAAAGGTGCCAGTGGGGAAAAGTAATGCTGGTTCTCACTGCCTCCTGGAACCCTTTCAAATGCCCCTGACAATTTGGCCCTCTCTGCTTTCCTGCGGACTCTATCCTCAAAAGCGCCTTTTTTCACTTTCGGCGCCGTCCGGTGGTAAAAAGAAAAACGTCCAGCTTTTGCTGCCACTACAAAGGTGCCAGCGGGGAAAAGTAATGCTGGTTCTCACTGCCTCCTGGAACTCTTTCAAATGCCACAGACAATTTGGCCCTCTCTGCTTTCCTGCGGACTCCATACTCAAAAGCACCTATTTTCGCTTTCGGCAGCCTCCGGAGAAAAAAAAGACAAACGTCCAGCTTTTGTTGCCACAGCAAAGGTGCCAGCGGGGAAAAGTAATGCTGGTTCTCACTGCCTCCTGGAACCCTTTCAAATGCCACAGACAATTTGGCCCTCTCTGCTTTCCTGTGGACTCCTTCCTCAAAAGCACCTGTTTTCACTTTCGGCAGCCTCCGGAGCAAAAAAGACAAACGTCCAGCTTTTGCTGCCACAGCAAAGGTGCCAGCGGGGAAAAGTAATGCTGGTTCTCACTGCCTCCTGGAACCCTTTCAAATGCCACAGACATTTGGCCCTCTCTGCTTTCCTGCGGACTCCATCCTCAAAAGCACCTGTTTTCGCTTTCGGCAGCCTCCGGAGCAAAAAAGACAAACGTCCAGCTTTTGCTGCCACAGCAAAGGTGCCAGCGGGGAAAAGTAATGCTGGTTCTCACTGCCTCCTGGAACCCTTTCAAATGCCCCAGACAATTTGGCCCTCTCTGCTTTCCTGCGGACTCCATCCTCAAAAGCACCTGTTTTCGCTTTCGGCAGCCTCCGGAGCAAAAAAGACAAACGTCCAGCTTTTGCTGCCACAGCAAAGGTGCCAGCGGGGAAAAGTAATGCTGGTTCTCACTGCCTCCTGGAACCCTTTCAAATGCCCCAGACAATTAAGCCCTCTCTGCTTTCCTGCGGACTCTATCCTCAAAAGCGCCTGTTTTCACTTTCGGCGCCCTCCGGTGGTAAAAAGACAAACGTCCAGCTTTTGCTGCCACAGCAAAGGTGCCAGCGGGGAAAAGTAATGCTGGTTCTCACTGCCTCCTGGAACCCTTTCAAATGCCCCAGACAATTTGGCCCTCTCTGCTTTCCTGCGGACTCCATCCTCAAAAGCACCTGTTTTCGCTTTCGGCAGCCTCCGGAGCAAAAAAGACAAACGTCCAGCTTTTGCTGCCACAGCAAAGGTGCCAGCGGGGAAAAGTAATGCTGGTTCTCACTGCCTCCTGGAACTCCTTCAAATGCCCCAGACAATTTGGCTCTCTCTGCTTTCCTGCGGACTCCATCCTCAAAAGCACCTGTTTTCGCTTTCGGCAGCCTCCGGAGCAAAAAAGACAAACGTCCAGCTTTTGCTGCCACAGCAAAGGTGCCAGCGGGGAAAAGTAATGCTGGTTCTCACTGCCTCCTGGAACCCTTTCAAATGCCCCAGACAATTTGGCCCTCTCTGCTTTCCTGCGGACTCCATCCTCAAAAGCACCTGTTTTCGCTTTCGGCAGCCTCCGGAGCAAAAAAGACAAACGTCCAGCTTTTGCTGCCACAGCAAAGGTGCCAGCGGGGAAAAGTAATGCTGGTTCTCACTGCCTCCTGGAACCCTTTCAAATGCCCCAGACAATTAAGCCCTCTCTGCTTTCCTGCGGACTCTATCCTCAAAAGCGCCTTTTTTCACTTTCGGCGCCCTCCGGTGGTAAAAAGACAAACGTCCAGCTTTTGCTGCCACAGCAAAGGTGCCAGCGGGGAAAAGTGATGCTGGTTCTCACTGCCTCCTGGAACTCTTTCAAATGCCACAGACAATTTGGCCCTCTCTGCTTTCCTGCGGACTCCATCCTCAAAAGCACCTATTTTCGCTTTCGGCAGCCTCCGGAGCAAAAAAGACAAACGTCCAGCTTTTGCTGCCACAGCAAAGGTGCCAGCGGGGAAAAGTAATGCCGGTTCTCACTGCCTCCTGGAACCCTTTCAAATGCCACAGACAATTTGGCCCTCTCTGCTTTCCTGTGGACTCCTTCCTCAAAAGCACCTGTTTTCGCTTTCGGCAGCCTCCGGAGCAAAAAAGACAAACGTCCAGCTTTTGCTGCCACAGCAAAGGTGCCAGCGGGGAAAAGTAATGCTGGTTCTCACTGCCTCCTGGAACCCTTTCAAATGCCCCAGACAATTTGGCCCTCTCTGCTTTCCTGCGGACTCCATCCTCAAAAGCACCTGTTTTCGCTTTCGGCAGCCTCCGGAGCAAAAAAGACAAACGTCCAGCTTTTGCTGCCACAGCAAAGGTGCCAGCGGGGAAAAGTAATGCTGGTTCTCACTGCCTCCTGGAACCTCTTCAAATGCCCCAGACAATTTGGCCCTCTCTGCTTTCCTGCGGACTCCATCCTCAAAAGCACCTGTTTTCGCTTTCGGCAGCCTCCGGAGCAAAAAAGACAAACGTCCAGCTTTTGCTGCCACAGCAAAGGTGCCAGCGGGGAAAAGTAATGCTGGTTCTCACTGCCTCCTGGAACCCTTTCAAATGCCCCAGACAATTTGGCCCTCTCTGCTTTCCTGCGGACTCCATCCTCAAAAGCACCTGTTTTCGCTTTCGGCAGCCTCCGGAGCAAAAAAGACAAACGTCCAGCTTTTGCTGCCACAGCAAAGGTGCCAGCGGGGAAAAGTAATGCTGGTTCTCACTGCCTCCTGGAACCCTTTCAAATGCCCCAGACAATTAAGCCCTCTCTGCTTTCCTGCGGACTCTATCCTCAAAAGCGCCTTTTTTCACTTTCGGCGCCCTCCGGTGGTAAAAAGACAAACGTCCAGCTTTTGCTGCCACAGCAAAGGTGCCAGCGGGGAAAAGTGATGCTGGTTCTCACTGCCTCCTGGAACTCTTTCAAATGCCACAGACAATTTGGCCCTCTCTGCTTTCCTGCGGACTCCATACTCAAAAGCACCTATTTTCGCTTTCGGCAGCCTCCGGAGCAAAAAAGACAAACGTCCAGCTTTTGCTGCCACAGCAAAGGTGCCAGCGGGGAAAAGTAATGCTGGTTCTCACTGCCTCCTGGAACTCCTTCAAATGCCCCAGACAATTTGGCTCTCTCTGCTTTCCTGCGGACTCCATCCTCAAAAGCACCTGTTTTCGCTTTCGGCAGCCTCCGGAGCAAAAAAGACAAACGTCCAGCTTTTGCTGCCACAGCAAAGGTGCCAGCGGGGAAAAGTAATGCTGGTTCTCACTGCCTCCTGGAACCCTTTCAAATGCCCCAGACAATTTGGCCCTCTCTGCTTTCCTGCGGACTCCATCCGCAAAAGCACCTGTTTTCGCTTTCGGCAGCCTCCGGAGCAAAAAAGACAAACGTCCAGCTTTTGCTGCCACAGCAAAGGTGCCAGCGGGGAAAAGTAATGCTGGTTCTCACTGCCTCCTGGAACCCTTTCAAATGCCCCAGACAATTAAGCCCTCTCTGCTTTCCTGCGGACTCTATCCTCAAAAGCGCCTTTTTTCACTTTCGGCGCCCTCCGGTGGTAAAAAGACAAACGTCCAGCTTTTGCTGCCACAGCAAAGGTGCCAGCGGGGAAAAGTGATGCTGGTTCTCACTGCCTCCTGGAACTCTTTCAAATGCCACAGACAATTTGGCCCTCTCTGCTTTCCTGCGGACTCCATCCTCAAAAGCACCTATTTTCGCTTTCGGCAGCCTCCGGAGCAAAAAAGACAAACGTCCAGCTTTTGCTGCCACAGCAAAGGTGCCAGCGGGGAAAAGTAATGCCGGTTCTCACTGCCTCCTGGAACCCTTTCAAATGCCACAGACAATTTGGCCCTCTCTGCTTTCCTGCGGACTCCATCCTCAAAAGCACCTATTTTCGCTTTCGGCAGCCTCCGGAGCAAAAAAGACAAACGTCCAGCTTTTGCTGCCACAGCAAAGGTGCCAGCGGGGAAAAGTAATGCCGGTTCTCACTGCCTCCTGGAACCCTTTCAAATGCCACAGACAATTTGGCCCTCTCTGCTTTCCTGTGGACTCCTTCCTCAAAAGCACCTGTTTTCGCTTTCGGCAGCCTCCGGAGCAAAAAAGACAAACGTCCAGCTTTTGCTGCCACAGCAAAGGTGCCAGCGGGGAAAAGTAATGCTGGTTCTCACTGCCTCCTGGAACCCTTTCAAATGCCCCAGACAATTTGGCCCTCTCTGCTTTCCTGCGGACTCCATCCTCAAAAGCACCTGTTTTCGCTTTCGGCAGCCTCCGGAGCAAAAAAGACAAACGTCCAGCTTTTGCTGCCACAGCAAAGGTGCCAGCGGGTAAAAGTAATGCTGGTTCTCACTGCCTCCTGGAACCCTTTCAAATGCCACAGACAATTTGGCCCTCTCTGCTTTCCTGCGGACTCCATCCTCAAAAGCACCTGTTTTCGCTTTCGGCAGCCTCCGGAGCAAAAAAGACAAACGTCCAGCTTTTGCTGCCACAGCAAAGGTGCCAGCGGGGAAAAGTAATGCTGGTTCTCACTGCCTCCTGGAACCCTTTCAAATGCCCCAGACAATTTGGCCCTCTCTGCTTTCCTGCGGACTCCATCCTCAAAAGCACCTGTTTTCGCTTTCGGCAGCCTCCGGAGCAAAAAAGACAAACGTCCAGCTTTTGCTGCCACAGCAAAGGTGCCAGCGGGGAAAAGTAATGCTGGTTCTCACTGCCTCCTGGAACCCTTTCAAATGCCCCTGACAATTTGGCCCTCTCTGCTTTCCTGCGGACTCTATCCTCAAAAGCGCCTTTTTTCACTTTCGGCGCCCGCCGGTGGTAAAAAGAAAAACGTCCAGCTTTTGCTGCCACAGCAAAGGTGCCAGCGGGGAAAAGTAATGCTGGTTCTCACTGCCTCCTGGAACCCTTTCAAATGCCCCAGACAATTTGGCCCTCTCTGCTTTCCTGCGGACTCCATCCTCAAAAGCACCTGTTTTCGCTTTCGGCAGCGTCCGGAGCAAAAAAGACAAACGTCCAGGTTTTGCTGCCACAGCAAAGGATCCAGCGGGGAAAAGTAATGCCGGTTCTCACTGCCTCCTGGAACCCTTTCAAATGCCACAGACAATTTGGCCCTCTCTGCTTTCCTGCGGACTCCTTCCTCAAAAGCACCTGTTTTCGCTTTCGGCAGCCTCCGGAGCAAAAAAGACAAACGTCCAGCTTTTGCTGCCACAGCAAAGGTGCCAGCGGGGAAAAGTAATGCTGGTTCTCACTGCCTCCTGGAACCCTTTCAAATGCCCCAGACAATTTGGCCCTCTCTGCTTTCCTACGGACTCCATCCTCAAAAGCACCTGTTTTCGCTTTCGGCAGCGTCCGGAGCAAAAAAGACAAACGTCCAGCTTTTGCTGCCAAGGCAAAGGTGCCAGCGGGGAAAAGTAATGCTGGTTCTCACTGCCTCCTGGAACTCCTTCAAATGCCCCAGACAATTTGGCTCTCTCTGCTTTCCTGCGGACTCCATCCTCAAAAGCACCTGTTTTCGCTTTCGGCAGCCTCCGGAGCAAAAAAGACAAACGTCCAGCTTTTGCTGCCACAGCAAAGGTGCCAGCGGGGAAAAGTAATGCTGGTTCTCACTGCCTCCTGGAACCCTTTCAAATGCCCCAGACAATTAAGCCCTCTCTGCTTTCCTGCGGACTCTATCCTCAAAAGCACCTGTTTTCGCTTTCGGCAGCGTCCGGAGCAAAAAAGACAAACGTCCAGCTTTTGCTGCCACAGCAAAGGTGCCAGCGGGGAAAAGTAATGCTGGTTCTCACTGCCTCCTGGAACCCTTTCAAATGCCCCAGACAATTTGGCCCTCTCTGCTTTCCTGCGGACTCCATCCTCAAAAGCACCTGTTTTCGCTTTCGGCAGCCTCCGGAGCAAAAAAGACAAACGTCCAGCTTTTGCTGCCACAGCAAACGTGCCAGCGGGGAAAAGTAATGCTGGTTCTCACTGCCTCCTGGAACCCTTTCAAATGCCCCTGACAATTTGGCCCTCTCTGCTTTCCTGCGGACTCTATCCTCAAAAGCGCCTTTTTTCACTTTCGGCGCCCTCCGGTGGTAAAAAGAAAAACGTCCAGCTTTTGCTGCCACAGCAAAGGTGCCAGCGGGGAAAAGTAATGCTGGTTCTCACTGCCTCCTGGAACTCTTTCAAATGCCACAGACAATTTGGCCCTCTCTGCTTTCCTGCGGACTCCATCCTCAAAAGCACCTGTTTTCGCTTTCGGCAGCCTCCGGAGCAAAAAAGACAAACGTCCAGCTTTTGCTGCCACAGCAAAGGTGCCAGCGGGGAAAAGTAATGCTGGTTCTCACTGCCTCCTGGAACCCTTTCAAATGCCACAGACATTTGGCCATCTATGCTTTCCTGCGGACTCCATCCTCAAAAGCACCTGTTTTCGCTTTCGGCAGCCTCCGGAGCAAAAAAGACAAACGTCCAGCTTTTGCTGCCACAGCAAAGGTGCCAGCGGGGAAAAGTAATGCTGGTTCTCACTGCCTCCTGGAACCTCTTCAAATGCCCCAGACAATTTGGCCCTCTCTGCTTTCCTGCGGACTCCATCCTCAAAAGCACCTGTTTTCGCTTTCGGCAGCCTCCGGAGCAAAAAAGACAAACGTCCAGCTTTTGCTGCCACAGCAAAGGTGCCAGCGGGGAAAAGTAATGCTGGTTCTCACTGCCTCCTGGAACCCTTTCAAATGCCCCAGACAATTTGGCCCTCTCTGCTTTCCTGCGGACTCCATCCTCAAAAGCACCTGTTTTCGCTTTCGGCAGCCTCCGGAGCAAAAAAGACAAACGTCCAGCTTTTGCTGCCACAGCAAAGGTGCCAGCGGGGAAAAGTAATGCTGGTTCTCACTGCCTCCTGGAACCCTTTCAAATGCCCCAGACAATTTGGCCCTCTCTGCTTTCCTGCGGACTCCATCCTCAAAAGCACCTGTTTTCGCTTTCGGCAGCCTCCGGAGCAAAAAAGACAAACGTCCAGCTTTTGCTGCCACAGCAAAGGTGCCAGCGGGGAAAAGTAATGCTGGTTCTCACTGCCTCCTGGAACCCTTTCAAATGCCCCAGACAATTTGGCCCTCTCTGCTTTCCTGCGGACTCTATCCTCAAAAGCGCCTTTTTTCACTTTCGGCGCCGTCCGGTGGTAAAAAGAAAAACGTCCAGCTTTTGCTGCCACAGCAAAGGTGCCAGCGGGGAAAAGTAATGCTGGTTCTCACTGCCTCCTGGAACCCTTTCAAATGCCCCAGACAATTTGGCCCTCTCTGCTTTCCTGCGGACTCCATCCTCAAAAGCACCTGTTTTCGCTTTCGGCAGCGTCCGGAGCAAAAAAGACAAACGTCCAGCTTTTGCTGCCACAGCAAAGGTGCCAGCGGGGAAAAGTAATGCTGGTTCTCACTGCCTCCTGGAACCTGTTCAAATGCCCCAGACAATTTGGCCCTCTCTGCTTTCCTGCGGACTCCTTCCTCAAAAGCACCTGTTTTCGCTTTCGGCAGCCTCCGGAGCAAAAAAGACAAACGTCCAGCTTTTGCTGCCACAGCAAAGGTGCCAGCGGGGAAAAGTAATGCTGGTTCTCACTGCCTCCTGGAACCCTTTCAAATGCCCCAGACAATTTGGCCCTCTCTGCTTTCCTGCGGACTCTATCCTCAAAAGCGCCTTTTTTCACTTTCGGCGCCCTCCGGTGGTAAAAAGACAAACGTCCAGCTTTTGCTGCCACAGCAAAGGTGCCAGCGGGGAAAAGTAATGCTGGTTCTCACTGCCTCCTGGAACCCTTTCAAATGCCAGAGACAATTTGGCCCTCTCTGCTTTCCTGCGGACTCCATCCTCAAAAGCACCTGTTTTCGCTTTCGGCAGCGTCCGGAGCAAAAAAGACAAACGTCCAGCTTTTGCTGCCACAGCAAAGGTGCCAGCGGGGAAAAGTAATGCTGGTTCTCACTGCCTCCTGGAACCTGTTCAAATGCCCCAGACAATTTGGCCCTCTCTGCTTTCCTGCGGACTCCATCCTCAAAAGCACCTGTTTTCGCTTTCGGCAGCCTCCGGAGCAAAAAAGACAAACGTCCAGCTTTTGCTGCCATAGCAAAGGTGCCAGCGGGGAAAAGTAATGCTGGTTCTCACTGCCTCCTGGAACCCTTTCAAATGCCCCAGACAATTTGGCCCTCTCTGCTTTCCTGCGGACTCCATACTCAAAAGCACCTGTTTTCGCTTTCGGCAGCCTCCGGAGCAAAAAAGACAAACGTCCAGCTTTTGCTGCCACAGCAAAGGTGCCAGCGGGGAAAAGTAATGCTGGTTCTCACTGCCTCCTGGAACCCTTTCAAATGCCCCTGACAATTTGGCCCTCTCTGCTTTCCTGCGGACTCTATCCTCAAAAGCGCCTTTTTTCACTTTCGGCGCCCTCCGGTGGTAAAAAAAAAACGTCCAGCTTTTGCTGCCACAGCAAAGGTGCCAGCGGGGAAAAGTAATGCTGGTTCTCACTGCCTCCTGGAACTCTTTCAAATGCCACAGACAATTTGGCCCTCTCTGCTTTCCTGCGGACTCCATCCTCAAAAGCACCTATTTTCGCTTTCGGCAGCCTCCGGAGCAAAAAAGACAAACGGCCAGCTTTTGTTTCCACAGCAAAGGTGCCAGCGGGGAAAAGTAATGCTGGTTCTCACTGCCTCCTGGAACCCTTTCAAATGCCACAGACAATTTGGCCGTCTCTGCTTTCCTGCGGACTCCATCCTCAAAAGCACCTGTTTTCGCTTTCGGCAGCCTCCGGAGCAAAAAAGACAAACGTCCAGCTTTTGCTGCCACAGCAAAGGTGCCAGCGGGGAAAAGTAATGCTGGTTCTCACTGCCTCCTGGAACCCTTTCAAATGCCCCAGACAATTTGGCCCTCTCTGCTTTCCTGCGGACTCCATCCTCAAAAGCACCTGTTTTCGCTTTCGGCAGCCTCCGGAGCAAAAAAGACAAACGTCCAGCTTTTGCTGCCACAGCAAAGGTGCCAGCGGGGAAAAGTAATGCTGGTTCTCACTGCCTCCTGGAACCTCTTCAAATGCCCCAGACAATTTGGCCCTCTCTGCTTTCCTGCGGACTCCATCCTCAAAAGCACCTGTTTTCGCTTTCGGCAGCCTCCGGAGCAAAAAAGACAAACGTCCAGCTTTTGCTGCCACAGCAAAGGTGCCAGCGGGGAAAAGTAATGCTGGTTCTCACTGCCTCCTGGAACCCTTTCAAATGCCCCAGACAATTTGGCCCTCTCTGCTTTCCTGCGGACTCCATCCTCAAAAGCACCTGTTTTCGCTTTCGGCAGCGTCCGGAGCAAAAAAGACAAACGTCCAGCTTTTGCTGCCACAGCAAAGGTGCCAGCGGGGAAAAGTAATGCTGGTTCTCACTGCCTCCTGGAACCTGTTCAAATGCCACAGACAATTTGGCCCTCTCTGCTTTCCTGCGGACTCCATCCTCAAAAGCACCTGTTTTCGCTTTCGGCAGCCTCCGGAGCAAAAAAGACAAACGTCCAGCTTTTGCTGCCACAGCAAAGGTGCCAGCGGGGAAAAGTAATGCTGGTTCTCACTGCCTCCTGGAACCCTTTCAAATGCCCCAGACAATTTGGCCCTCTCTGCTTTCCTGCGGACTCCATCCTCAAAAGCACCTGTTTTCACTTTCGGCAGCCTCCGGAGCAAAAAAGAAAAACGTCCAGCTTTTGCTGCCACAGCAAAGGTGCCAGTGGGGAAAAGTAATGCTGGTTCTCACTGCCTCCTGGAACCCTTTCAAATGCCCCTGACAATTTGGCCCTCTCTGCTTTCCTGCGGACTCTATCCTCAAAAGCGCCTTTTTTCACTTTCGGCGCCGTCCGGTGGTAAAAAGAAAAACGTCCAGCTTTTGCTGCCACTACAAAGGTGCCAGCGGGGAAAAGTAATGCTGGTTCTCACTGCCTCCTGGAACTCTTTCAAATGCCACAGACAATTTGGCCCTCTCTGCTTTCCTGCGGACTCCATACTCAAAAGCACCTATTTTCGCTTTCGGCAGCCTCCGGAGGAAAAAAAGACAAACGTCCAGCTTTTGTTGCCACAGCAAAGGTGCCAGCGGGGAAAAGTAATGCTGGTTCTCACTGCCTCCTGGAACCCTTTCAAATGCCACAGACAATTTGGCCCTCTCTGCTTTCCTGTGGACTCCTTCCTCAAAAGCACCTGTTTTCGCTTTCGGCAGCCTCCGGAGCAAAAAAGACAAACGTCCAGCTTTTGCTGCCACAGCAAAGGTGCCAGCGGGGAAAAGTAATGCTGGTTCTCACTGCCTCCTGGAACCCTTTCAAATGCCACAGACAATTTGGCCCTCTCTGCTTTCCTGCGGACTCCATCCTCAAAAGCACCTGTTTTCGCTTTCGGCAGCCTCCGGAGCAAAAAAGACAAACGTCCAGCTTTTGCTGCCACAGCAAAGGTGCCAGCGGGGAAAAGTAATGCTGGTTCTCACTGCCTCCTGGAACCTCTTCAAATGCCCCAGACAATTTGGCCCTCTCTGCTTTCCTGCGGACTCCATCCTCAAAAGCACCTGTTTTCGCTTTCGGCAGCCTCCGGAGCAAAAAAGACAAACGTCCAGCTTTTGCTGCCACAGCAAAGGTGCCAGCGGGGAAAAGTAATGCTGGTTCTCACTGCCTCCTGGAACCCTTTCAAATGCCCCAGTCAATTTGGCCCTCTCTGCTTTCCTGCGGACTCCATCCTCAAAAGCACCTGTTTTCGCTTTCGGCAGCGTCCGGAGCAAAAAAGACAAACGTCCAGCTTTTGCTGCCACAGCAAAGGTGCCAGCGGGGAAAAGTAATGCTGGTTCTCACTGCCTCCTGGAACCTGTTCAAATGCCACAGACAATTTGGCCCTCTCTGCTTTCCTGCGGACTCCATCCTCAAAAGCACCTGTTTTCGCTTTCGGCAGCCTCCGGAGCAAAAAAGACAAACGTCCAGCTTTTGCTGCCACAGCAAAGGTGCCAGCGGGGAAAAGTAATGCTGGTTCTCACTGCCTCCTGGAACCCTTTCAAATGCCACAGACAATTTGGCCCTCTCTGCTTTCCTGCGGACTCCATCCTCAAAAGCACCTGTTTTCACTTTCGGCAGCGTCCGGAGCAAAAAAGACAAACGTCCAGCTTTTGCTGCCACAGCAAAGGTGCCAGTGGGGAAAAGTAATGCTGGTTCTCACTGCCTCCTGGAACCCTTTCAAATGCCCCTGACAATTTGGCCCTCTCTGCTTTCCTGCGGACTCTATCCTCAAAAGCGCCTTTTTTCACTTTCGGCGCCGTCCGGTGGTAAAAAGAAAAACGTCCAGCTTTTGCTGCCACTACAAAGGTGCCAGCGGGGAAAAGTAATGCTGGTTCTCACTGCCTCCTGGAACTCTTTCAAATGCCACAGACAATTTGGCCCTCTCTGCTTTCCTGCGGACTCCATCCTCAAAAGCACCTATTTTCGCTTTCGGCAGCCTCCGGAGAAAAAAAAGACAAACGTCCAGCTTTTGTTGCCACAGCAAAGGTGCCAGCGGGGAAAAGTAATGCTGGTTCTCACTGCCTCCTGGAACCCTTTCAAATGCCACAGACAATTTGGCCCTCTCTGCTTTCCTGTGGACTCCTTCCTCAAAAGCACCTGTTTTCGCTTTCGGCAGCCTCCGGAGCAAAAAAGACAAACGTCCAGCTTTTGCTGCCACAGCAAAGGTGCCAGCGGGGAAAAGTAATGCTGGTTCTCACTGCCTCCTGGAACCCTTTCAAATGCCACAGACATTTGGCCCTCTCTGCTTTCCTGCGGACTCCATCCTCAAAAGCACCTGTTTTCGCTTTCGGCAGCCTCCGGAGCAAAAAAGACAAACGTCCAGCTTTTGCTGCCACAGCAAAGGTGCCAGCGGGGAAAAGTAATGCTGGTTCTCACTGCCTCCTGGAACCTCTTCAAATGCCCCAGACAATTTGGCCCTCTCTGCTTTCCTGCGGACTCCATCCTCAAAAGCACCTGTTTTCGCTTTCGGCAGCCTCCGGAGCAAAAAAGACAAACGTCCAGCTTTTGCTGCCACAGCAAAGGTGCCAGCGGGGAAAAGTAATGCTGGTTCTCACTGCCTCCTGGAACCCTTTCAAATGCCCCAGACAATTTGGCCCTCTCTGCTTTCCTGCGGACTCTATCCTCAAAAGCGCCTTTTTTCACTTTCGGCGCCGTCCGGTGGTAAAAAGAAAAACGTCCAGCTTTTGCTGCCACTACAAAGGTGCCAGCGGGGAAAAGTAATGCTGGTTCTCACTGCCTCCTGGAACTCTTTCAAATGCCACAGACAATTTGGCCCTCTCTGCTTTCCTGCGGACTCCATACTCAAAAGCACCTATTTTCGCTTTCGGCAGCCTCCGGAGAAAAAAAAGACAAACGTCCAGCTTTTGTTGCCACAGCAAAGGTGCCAGCGGGGAAAAGTAATGCTGGTTCTCACTGCCTCCTGGAACCCTTTCAAATGCCACAGACAATTTGGCCCTCTCTGCTTTCCTGTGGACTCCTTCCTCAAAAGCACCTGTTTTCGCTTTCGGCAGCCTCCGGAGCAAAAAAGACAAACGTCCAGCTTTTGCTGCCACAGCAAAGGTGCCAGCGGGGAAAAGTAATGCTGGTTCTCACTGCCTCCTGGAACCCTTTCAAATGCCACAGACAATTTGGCCCTCTCTGCTTTCCTGCGGACTCCATCCTCAAAAGCACCTGTTTTCGCTTTCGGCAGCCTCCGGAGCAAAAAAGACAAACGTCCAGCTTTTGCTGCCACAGCAAAGGTGCCAGCGGGGAAAAGTAATGCTGGTTCTCACTGCCTCCTGGAACCTCTTCAAATGCCCCAGACAATTTGGCCCTCTCTGCTTTCCTGCGGACTCCATCCTCAAAAGCACCTGTTTTCGCTTTCGGCAGCCTCCGGAGCAAAAAAGACAAACGTCCAGCTTTTGCTGCCACAGCAAAGGTGCCAGCGGGGAAAAGTAATGCTGGTTCTCACTGCCTCCTGGAACCCTTTCAAATGCCCCAGACAATTTGGCCCTCTCTGCTTTCCTGCGGACTCCATCCTCAAAAGCACCTGTTTTCGCTTTCGGCAGCGTCCGGAGCAAAAAAGACAAACGTCCAGCTTTTGCTGCCACAGCAAAGGTGCCAGCGGGGAAAAGTAATGCTGGTTCTCACTGCCTCCTGGAACCTGTTCAAATGCCACAGACAATTTGGCCCTCTCTGCTTTCCTGCGGACTCCATCCTCAAAAGCACCTGTTTTCGCTTTCGGCAGCCTCCGGAGCAAAAAAGACAAACGTCCAGCTTTTGCTGCCACAGCAAAGGTGCCAGCGGGGAAAAGTAATGCTGGTTCTCACTGCCTCCTGGAACCTCTTCAAATGCCCCAGACAATTTGGCCCTCTCTGCTTTCCTGCGGACTCCATCCTCAAAAGCACCTGTTTTCGCTTTCGGCAGCCTCCGGAGCAAAAAAGACAAACGTCCAGCTTTTGCTGCCACAGCAAAGGTGCCAGCGGGGAAAAGTAATGCTGGTTCTCACTGCCTCCTGGAACCCTTTCAAATGCCCCAGTCAATTTGGAGCTCTCTGCTTTCCTGCGGACTCCATCCTCAAAAGCACCTGTTTTCGCTTTCGGCAGCGTCCGGAGCAAAAAAGACAAACGTCCAGCTTTTGCTGCCACAGCAAAGGTGCCAGCGGGGAAAAGTAATGCTGGTTCTCACTGCCTCCTGGAACCTGTTCAAATGCCACAGACAATTTGGCCCTCTCTGCTTTCCTGCGGACTCCATCCTCAAAAGCACCTGTTTTCGCTTTCGGCAGCCTCCGGAGCAAAAAAGACAAACGTCCAGCTTTTGCTGCCACAGCAAAGGTGCCAGCGGGGAAAAGTAATGCTGGTTCTCACTGCCTCCTGGAACCCTTTCAAATGCCACAGACAATTTGGCCCTCTCTGCTTTCCTGCGGACTCCATCCTCAAAAGCACCTGTTTTCACTTTCGGCAGCGTCCGGAGCAAAAAAGACAAACGTCCAGCTTTTGCTGCCACAGCAAAGGTGCCAGTGGGGAAAAGTAATGCTGGTTCTCACTGCCTCCTGGAACCCTTTCAAATGCCCCTGACAATTTGGCCCTCTCTGCTTTCCTGCGGACTCTATCCTCAAAAGCGCCTTTTTTCACTTTCGGCGCCGTCCGGTGGTAAAAAGAAAAACGTCCAGCTTTTGCTGCCACTACAAAGGTGCCAGCGGGGAAAAGTAATGCTGGTTCTCACTGCCTCCTGGAACTCTTTCAAATGCCACAGACAATTTGGCCCTCTCTGCTTTCCTGCGGACTCCATCCTCAAAAGCACCTATTTTCGCTTTCGGCAGCCTCCGGAGAAAAAAAAGACAAACGTCCAGCTTTTGTTGCCACAGCAAAGGTGCCAGCGGGGAAAAGTAATGCTGGTTCTCACTGCCTCCTGGAACCCTTTCAAATGCCACAGACAATTTGGCCCTCTCTGCTTTCCTGTGGACTCCTTCCTCAAAAGCACCTGTTTTCGCTTTCGGCAGCCTCCGGAGCAAAAAAGACAAACGTCCAGCTTTTGCTGCCACAGCAAAGGTGCCAGCGGGGAAAAGTAATGCTGGTTCTCACTGCCTCCTGGAACCCTTTCAAATGCCACAGACATTTGGCCCTCTCTGCTTTCCTGCGGACTCCATCCTCAAAAGCACCTGTTTTCGCTTTCGGCAGCCTCCGGAGCAAAAAAGACAAACGTCCAGCTTTTGCTGCCACAGCAAAGGTGCCAGCGGGGAAAAGTAATGCTGGTTCTCACTGCCTCCTGGAACCTCTTCAAATGCCCCAGACAATTTGGCCCTCTCTGCTTTCCTGCGGACTCCATCCTCAAAAGCACCTGTTTTCGCTTTCGGCAGCCTCCGGAGCAAAAAAGACAAACGTCCAGCTTTTGCTGCCACAGCAAAGGTGCCAGCGGGGAAAAGTAATGCTGGTTCTCACTGCCTCCTGGAACCCTTTCAAATGCCCCAGACAATTTGGCCCTCTCTGCTTTCCTGCGGACTCTATCCTCAAAAGCGCCTTTTTTCACTTTCGGCGCCGTCCGGTGGTAAAAAGAAAAACGTCCAGCTTTTGCTGCCACTACAAAGGTGCCAGCGGGGAAAAGTAATGCTGGTTCTCACTGCCTCCTGGAACTCTTTCAAATGCCACAGACAATTTGGCCCTCTCTGCTTTCCTGCGGACTCCATACTCAAAAGCACCTATTTTCGCTTTCGGCAGCCTCCGGAGAAAAAAAAGACAAACGTCCAGCTTTTGTTGCCACAGCAAAGGTGCCAGCGGGGAAAAGTAATGCTGGTTCTCACTGCCTCCTGGAACCCTTTCAAATGCCACAGACAATTTGGCCCTCTCTGCTTTCCTGTGGACTCCTTCCTCAAAAGCACCTGTTTTCGCTTTCGGCAGCCTCCGGAGCAAAAAAGACAAACGTCCAGCTTTTGCTGCCACAGCAAAGGTGCCAGCGGGGAAAAGTAATGCTGGTTCTCACTGCCTCCTGGAACCCTTTCAAATGCCACAGACAATTTGGCCCTCTCTGCTTTCCTGCGGACTCCATCCTCAAAAGCACCTGTTTTCGCTTTCGGCAGCCTCCGGAGCAAAAAAGACAAACGTCCAGCTTTTGCTGCCACAGCAAAGGTGCCAGCGGGGAAAAGTAATGCTGGTTCTCACTGCCTCCTGGAACCTCTTCAAATGCCCCAGACAATTTGGCCCTCTCTGCTTTCCTGCGGACTCCATCCTCAAAAGCACCTGTTTTCGCTTTCGGCAGCCTCCGGAGCAAAAAAGACAAACGTCCAGCTTTTGCTGCCACAGCAAAGGTGCCAGCGGGGAAAAGTAATGCTGGTTCTCACTGCCTCCTGGAACCCTTTCAAATGCCCCAGACAATTTGGCCCTCTCTGCTTTCCTGCGGACTCCATCCTCAAAAGCACCTGTTTTCGCTTTCGGCAGCGTCCGGAGCAAAAAAGACAAACGTCCAGCTTTTGCTGCCACAGCAAAGGTGCCAGCGGGGAAAAGTAATGCTGGTTCTCACTGCCTCCTGGAACCTGTTCAAATGCCACAGACAATTTGGCCCTCTCTGCTTTCCTGCGGACTCCATCCTCAAAAGCACCTGTTTTCGCTTTCGGCAGCCTCCGGAGCAAAAAAGACAAACGTCCAGCTTTTGCTGCCACAGCAAAGGTGCCAGCGGGGAAAAGTAATGCTGGTTCTCACTGCCTCCTGGAACCCTTTCAAATGCCCCAGACAATTTGGCCCTCTCTGCTTTCCTGCGGACTCCATCCTCAAAAGCACCTGTTTTAACTTTCGGCAGCCTCCGGAGCAAAAAAGACAAACGTCCAGCTTTTGCTGCCACAGCAAAGGTGCCAGTGGGGAAAAGTAATGCTGGTTCTCACTGCCTCCTGGAACCCTTTCAAATGCCCCTGACAATTTGGCCCTCTCTGCTTTCCTGCGGACTCTATCCTCAAAAGCGCCTTTTTTCACTTTCGGCGCCGTCCGGTGGTAAAAAGAAAAACGTCCAGCTTTTGCTGCCACTACAAAGGTGCCAGCGGGGAAAAGTAATGCTGGTTCTCACTGCCTCCTGGAACTCTTTCAAATGCCACAGACAATTTGGCCCTCTCTGCTTTCCTGCGGACTCCATACTCAAAAGCACCTATTTTCGCTTTCGGCAGCCTCCGGAGAAAAAAAAGACAAACGTCCAGCTTTTGTTGCCACAGCAAAGGTGCCAGCGGGGAAAAGTAATGCTGGTTCTCACTGCCTCCTGGAACCCTTTCAAATGCCACAGACAATTTGGCCCTCTCTGCTTTCCTGTGGACTCCTTCCTCAAAAGCACCTGTTTTCGCTTTCGGCAGCCTCCGGAGCAAAAAAGACAAACGTCCAGCTTTTGCTGCCACAGCAAAGGTGCCAGCGGGGAAAAGTAATGCTGGTTCTCACTGCCTCCTGGAACCCTTTCAAATGCCACAGACATTTGGCCCTCTCTGCTTTCCTGCGGACTCCATCCTCAAAAGCACCTGTTTTCGCTTTCGGCAGCCTCCGGAGCAAAAAAGACAAACGTCCAGCTTTTGCTGCCACAGCAAAGGTGCCAGCGGGGAAAAGTAATGCTGGTTCTCACTGCCTCCTGGAACCCTTTCAAATGCCCCAGACAATTTGGCCCTCTCTGCTTTCCTGCGGACTCCATCCTCAAAAGCACCTGTTTTCGCTTTCGGCAGCCTCCGGAGCAAAAAAGACAAACGTCCAGCTTTTGCTGCCACAGCAAAGGTGCCAGCGGGGAAAAGTAATGCTGGTTCTCACTGCCTCCTGGAACCCTTTCAAATGCCCCAGACAATTTGGCCCTCTCTGCTTTCCTGCGGACTCCATCCTCAAAAGCACCTGTTTTCGCTTTCGGCAGCGTCCGGAGCAAAAAAGACAAACGTCCAGCTTTTGCTGCCACAGCAAAGGTGCCAGTGGGGAAAAGTAATGCTGGTTCTCACTGCCTCCTGGAACCCTTTCAAATGCCCCTGACAATTTGGCCCTCTCTGCTTTCCTGCGGACTCTATCCTCAAAAGCGCCTTTTTTCACTTTCGGCGCCGTCCGGTGGTAAAAAGAAAAACGTCCAGCTTTTGCTGCCACTACAAAGGTGCCAGCGGGGAAAAGTAATGCTGGTTCTCACTGCCTCCTGGAACTCTTTCAAATGCCACAGACAATTTGGCCCTCTCTGCTTTCCTGCGGACTCCATACTCAAAAGCACCTATTTTCGCTTTCGGCAGCCTCCGGAGAAAAAAAAGACAAACGTCCAGCTTTTGTTGCCACAGCAAAGGTGCCAGCGGGGAAAAGTAATGCTGGTTCTCACTGCCTCCTGGAACCCTTTCAAATGCCACAGACAATTTGGCCCTCTCTGCTTTCCTGTGGACTCCTTCCTCAAAAGCACCTGTTTTCGCTTTCGGCAGCCTCCGGAGCAAAAAAGACAAACGTCCAGCTTTTGCTGCCACAGCAAAGGTGCCAGCGGGGAAAAGTAATGCTGGTTCTCACTGCCTCCTGGAACCCTTTCAAATGCCACAGACATTTGGCCCTCTCTGCTTTCCTGCGGACTCCATCCTCAAAAGCACCTGTTTTCGCTTTCGGCAGCCTCCGGAGCAAAAAAGACAAACGTCCAGCTTTTGCTGCCACAGCAAAGGTGCCAGCGGGGAAAAGTAATGCTGGTTCTCACTGCCTCCTGGAACCCTTTCAAATGCCCCAGACAATTTGGCCCTCTCTGCTTTCCTGCGGACTCCATCCTCAAAAGCACCTGTTTTCGCTTTCGGCAGCCTCCGGAGCAAAAAAGACAAACGTCCAGCTTTTGCTGCCACAGCAAAGGTGCCAGCGGGGAAAAGTAATGCTGGTTCTCACTGCCTCCTGGAACCCTTTCAAATGCCCCAGACAATTTGGCCCTCTCTGCTTTCCTGCGGACTCCATCCTCAAAAGCACCTGTTTTCGCTTTCGGCAGCGTCCGGAGCAAAAAAGACAAACGTCCAGCTTTTGCTGCCACAGCAAAGGTGCCAGCGGGGAAAAGTAATGCTGGTTCTCACTGCCTCCTGGAACCTGTTCAAATGCCCCAGACAATTTGGCCCTCTCTGCTTTCCTGCGGACTCCATCCTCAAAAGCACCTGTTTTCGCTTTCGGCAGCCTCCGGAGCAAAAAAGACAAACGTCCAGCTTTTGCTGCCACAGCAAAGGTGCCAGCGGGGAAAAGTAATGCCGGTTCTCACTGCCTCCTGGAACCCTTTCAAATGCCACAGACAATTTGGCCCTCTCTGCTTTCCTGTGGACTCCATCCTCAAAAGCACCTGTTTTCGCTTTCGGCAGCGTCCGGAGCAAAAAAGACAAACGTCCAGCTTTTGCTGCCACAGCAAAGGTGCCAGCGGGGAAAAGTAATGCTGGTTCTCACTGCCTCCTGGAACCCTTTCAAATGCCCCAGACAATTTGGCCCTCTCTGCTTTCCTGCGGACTCCATCCTCAAAAGCACCTGTTTTCGCTTTCGGCAGCCTCCGGAGCAAAAAAGACAAACGTCCAGCTTTTGCTGCCACAGCAAACGTGCCAGCGGGGAAAAGTAATGCTGGTTCTCACTGCCTCCTGGAACCCTTTCAAATGCCCCTGACAATTTGGCCCTCTCTGCTTTCCTGCGGACTCTATCCTCAAAAGCGCCTTTTTTCACTTTCGGCGCCCTCCGGTGGTAAAAAGAAAAACGTCCAGCTTTTGCTGCCACAGCAAAGGTGCCAGCGGGGAAAAGTAATGCTGGTTCTCACTGCCTCCTGGAACTCTTTCAAATGCCACAGACAATTTGGCCCTCTCTGCTTTCCTGCGGACTCCATCCTCAAAAGCACCTGTTTTCGCTTTCGGCAGCCTCCGGAGCAAAAAAGACAAACGTCCAGCTTTTGTTGCCACAGCAAAGGTGCCAGCGGGGAAAAGTAATGCTGGTTCTCACTGCCTCCTGGAACCCTTTCAAATGCCACAGACAATTTGGCCCTCTCTGCTTTCCTGCGGACTCCATCCTCAAAAGCACCTGTTTTCGCTTTCGGCAGCCTCCGGAGCAAAAAAGACAAACGTCCAGCTTTTGCTGCCACAGCAAAGGTGCCAGCGGGGAAAAGTAATGCTGGTTCTCACTGCCTCCTGGAACCCTTTCAAATGCCACAGACATTTGGCCCTCTCTGCTTTCCTGCGGACTCCATCCTCAAAAGCACCTGTTTTCGCTTTCGGCAGCCTCCGGAGCAAAAAAGACAAACGTCCAGCTTTTGCTGCCACAGCAAAGGTGCCAGCGGGGAAAAGTAATGCTGGTTCTCACTGCCTCCTGGAACCTCTTCAAATGCCCCAGACAATTTGGCCCTCTCTGCTTTCCTGCGGACTCCATCCTCAAAAGCACCTGTTTTCGCTTTCGGCAGCCTCCGGAGCAAAAAAGACAAACGTCCAGCTTTTGCTGCCACAGCAAAGGTGCCAGCAGGGAAAAGTAATGCTGGTTCTCACTGCCTCCTGGAACCCTTTCAAATGCCCCAGACAATTTGGCCCTCTCTGCTTTCCTGTGGACTCCATCCTCAAAAGCACCTGTTTTCGCTTTCGGCAGCGTCCGGAGCAAAAAAGACAAACGTCCAGCTTTTGCTGCCACAGCAAAGGTGCCAGCGGGGAAAAGTAATGCTGGTTCTCACTGCCTCCTGGAACCCTTTCAAATGCCCCAGACAATTTGGCCCTCTCTGCTTTCCTGCGGACTCCATCCTCAAAAGCACCTGTTTTCGCTTTCGGCAGCCTCCAGAGCAAAAAAGACAAACGTCCAGCTTTTGCTGCCACAGCAAAGGTGCCAGTGGGGAAAAGTAATGCTGGTTCTCACTGCCTCCTGGAACCCTTTCAAATGCCCCTGACAATTTGGCCCTCTCTGCTTTCCTGCGGACTCCATCCTCAAAAGCACCTGTTTTCACTTTCGGCGCCGTCCGGTGGTAAAAAGAAAAACGTCCAGCTTTTGCTGCCACTACAAAGGTGCCAGCGGGGAAAAGTAATGCTGGTTCTCACTGCCTCCTGGAACTCTTTCAAATGCCACAGACAATTTGGCCCTCTCTGCTTTCCTGCGGACTCCATACTCAAAAGCACCTATTTTCGCTTTCGGCAGCCTCCGGAGAAAAAAAAGACAAACGTCCAGCTTTTGTTGCCACAGCAAAGGTGCCAGCGGGGAAAAGTAATGCTGGTTCTCACTGCCTCCTGGAACCCTTTCAAATGCCCCAGACAATTTGGCCCTCTCTGCTTTCCTGTGGACTCCTTCCTCAAAAGCACCTGTTTTCGCTTTCGGCAGCCTCCATTGCAAAAAAGACAAACGTCCAGCTTTTGCTGCCACAGCAAAGGTGCCAGCGGGGAAAAGTAATGCTGGTTCTCACTGCCTCCTGGAACCCTTTCAAATGCCACAGACATTTGGCCCTCTCTGCTTTCCTGCGGACTCCATCCTCAAAAGCACCTGTTTTCGCTTTCGGCAGCCTCCGGAGCAAAAAAGACAAACGTCCAGCTTTTGCTGCCACAGCAAAGGTGCCAGCGGGGAAAAGTAATGCTGGTTCTCACTGCCTCCTGGAACCTCTTCAAATGCCCCAGACAATTTGGCCCTCTCTGCTTTCCTGCGGACTCCATCCTCAAAAGCACCTGTTTTCGCTTTCGGCAGCCTCCGGAGCAAAAAAGACAAACGTCCAGCTTTTGCTGCCACAGCAAAGGTGCCAGCGGGGAAAAGTAATGCTGGTTCTCACTGCCTCCTGGAACCCTTTCAAATGCCCCAGACAATTTGGCCCTCTCTGCTTTCCTGCGGACTCCATCCTCAAAAGCACCTGTTTTCGCTTTCGGCAGCCTCCGGAGCAAAAAAGACAAACGTCCAGCTTTTGCTGCCACAGCAAAGGTGCCAGCGGGGAAAAGTAATGCTGGTTCTCACTGCCTCCTGGAACCTGTTCAAATGCCCCAGACAATTTGGCCCTCTCTGCTTTCCTGCGGACTCCATCCTCAAAAGCACCTGTTTTCGCTTTCGGCAGCCTCCGGAGCAAAAAAGACAAACGTCCAGCTTTTGCTGCCACAGCAAAGGTGCCAGCGGGGAAAAGTAATGCTGGTTCTCACTGCCTCCTGGAACCCTTTCAAATGCCACAGACAATTTGGCCCTCTCTGCTTTCCTGTGGACTCCATCCTCAAAAGCACCTGTTTTCGCTTTCGGCAGCGTCCGGAGCAAAAAAGACAAACGTCCAGCTTTTGCTGCCACAGCAAAGGTGCCAGCGGGGAAAAGTAATGCTGGTTCTCACTGCCTCCTGGAACCCTTTCAAATGCCCCAGACAATTTGGCCCTCTCTGCTTTCCTGCGGACTCCATCCTCAAAAGCACCTGTTTTCGCTTTCGGCAGCCTCCGGAGCAAAAAAGACAAACGTCCAGCTTTTGCTGCCACAGCAAACGTGCCAGCGGGGAAAAGTAATGCTGGTTCTCACTGCCTCCTGGAACCCTTTCAAATGCCCCTGACAATTTGGCCCTCTCTGCTTTCCTGCGGACTCTATCCTCAAAAGCGCCTTTTTTCACTTTCGGCGCCCTCCGGTGGTAAAAAGAAAAACGTCCAGCTTTTGCTGCCACAGCAAAGGTGCCAGCGGGGAAAAGTAATGCTGGTTCTCACTGCCTCCTGGAACTCTTTCAAATGCCACAGACAATTTGGCCCTCTCTGCTTTCCTGCGGACTCCATCCTCAAAAGCACCTGTTTTCGCTTTCGGCAGCCTCCGGAGCAAAAAAGACAAACGTCCAGCTTTTGCTGCCACAGCAAAGGTGCCAGCGGGGAAAAGTAATGCTGGTTCTCACTGCCTCCTGGAACCCTTTCAAATGCCCCAGACAATTTGGCCCTCTCTGCTTTCCTGCGGACTCCATCCTCATAAGCACCTGTTTTCGCTTTCGGCAGCGTCCGGAGCAAAAAAGACAAACGTCCAGCTTTTGCTGCCACAGCAAAGGTGCCAGCGGGGAAAAGTAATGCTGGTTCTCACTGCCTCCTGGAACCCTTTCAAATGCCACAGACATTTGGCCATCTCTGCTTTCCTGCGGACTCCATCCTCAAAAGCACCTGTTTTCGCTTTCGGCAGCCTCCGGAGCAAAAAAGACAAACGTCCAGCTTTTGCTGCCACAGCAAAGGTGCCAGCGGGGAAAAGTAATGCTGGTTCTCACTGCCTCCTGGAACCTCTTCAAATGCCCCAGACAATTTGGCCCTCTCTGCTTTCCTGCGGACTCCATCCTCAAAAGCACCTGTTTTCGCTTTCGGCAGCCTCCGGAGCAAAAAAGACAAACGTCCAGCTTTTGCTGCCACAGCAAAGGTGCCAGCGGGGAAAAGTAATGCTGGTTCTCACTGCCTCCTGGAACCCTTTCAAATGCCCCAGACAATTTGGCCCTCTCTGCTTTCCTGCGGACTCCATCCTCAAAAGCACCTGTTTTCGCTTTCGGCAGCCTCCGGAGCAAAAAAGACAAACGTCCAGCTTTTGCTGCCACAGCAAAGGTGCCAGCGGGGAAAAGTAATGCTGGTTCTCACTGCCTCCTGGAACCCTTTCAAATGCCCCTGACAATTTGGCCCTCTCTGCTTTCCTGCGGACTCTATCCTCAAAAGCGCCTTTTTTCACTTTCGGCGCCCTCCGGTGGTAAAAAGAAAAACGTCCAGCTTTTGCTGCCACAGCAAAGGTGCCAGCGGGGAAAAGTAATGCTGGTTCTCACTGCCTCCTGGAACTCTTTCAAATGCCACAGACAATTTGGCCCTCTCTGCTTTCCTGCGGACTCCATCCTCAAAAGCACCTGTTTTCGCTTTCGGCAGCCTCCGGAGCAAAAAAGACAAACGTCCAGCTTTTGTTGCCACAGCAAAGGTGCCAGCGGGGAAAAGTAATGCTGGTTCTCACTGCCTCCTGGAACCCTTTCAAATGCCACAGACAATTTGGCCCTCTCTGCTTTCCTGCGGACTCCATCCTCAAAAGCACCTGTTTTCGCTTTCGGCAGCCTCCGGAGCAAAAAAGACAAACGTCCAGCTTTTGCTGCCACAGCAAAGGTGCCAGCGGGGAAAAGTAATGCTGGTTCTCACTGCCTCCTGGAACCCTTTCAAATGCCACAGACATTTGGCCCTCTCTGCTTTCCTGCGGACTCCATCCTCAAAAGCACCTGTTTTCGCTTTCGGCAGCCTCCGGAGCAAAAAAGACAAACGTCCAGCTTTTGCTGCCACAGCAAAGGTGCCAGCGGGGAAAAGTAATGCTGGTTCTCACTGCCTCCTGGAACCTCTTCAAATGCCCCAGACAATTTGGCCCTCTCTGCTTTCCTGCGGACTCCATCCTCAAAAGCACCTGTTTTCGCTTTCGGCAGCCTCCGGAGCAAAAAAGACAAACGTCCAGCTTTTGCTGCCACAGCAAAGGTGCCAGCGGGGAAAAGTAATGCTGGTTCTCACTGCCTCCTGGAACCCTTTCAAATGCCACAGACAATTTGGCCCTCTCTGCTTTCCTGTGGACTCCATCCTCAAAAGCACCTGTTTTCGCTTTCGGCAGCGTCCGGAGCAAAAAAGACAAACGTCCAGCTTTTGCTGCCACAGCAAAGGTGCCAGCGGGGAAAAGTAATGCTGGTTCTCACTGCCTCCTGGAACCCTTTCAAATGCCCCAGACAATTTGGCCCTCTCTGCTTTCCTGCGGACCCCATCCTCAAAAGCACCTGTTTTCGCTTTCGGCAGCCTCCGGAGCAAAAAAGACAAACGTCCAGCTTTTGCTGCCACAGCAAAGGTGCCAGCGGGGAAAAGTAATGCTGGTTCTCACTGCCTCCTGGAACCCTTTCAAATGCCCCTGACAATTTGGCCCTCTCTGCTTTCCTGCGGACTCCATCCTCAAAAGCACCTGTTTTCACTTTCGGCAGCCTCCGGAGCAAAAAAGACAAACGTCCAGCTTTTGCTGCCACAGCAAAGGTGCCAGCGGGGAAAAGTAATGCTGGTTCTCACTGCCTCCTGGAACCCTTTCAAATGCCCCAGACAATTTGGCCCTCTCTGCTTTCCTGCGGACTCCATCCTCAAAAGCACCTGTTTTCGCTTTCGGCAGCCTCCGGAGCAAAAAAGACAAACGTCCAGCTTTTGCTGCCACAGCAAAGGTGCCAGCGGGGAAAAGTAATGCTGGTTCTCACTGCCTCCTGGAACCCTTTCAAATGCCCCAGACAATTTGGCCCTCTCTGCTTTCCTGCGGACTCTATCCTCAAAAGCGCCTTTTTTCACTTTCGGCGCCCTCCGGTGGTAAAAAGAAAAACGTCCAGCTTTTGCTGCCACAGCAAAGGTGCCAGCGGGGAAAAGTAATGCTGGTTCTCACTGCCTCCTGGAACTCTTTCAAATGCCACAGACAATTTGGCCCTCTCTGCTTTCCTGCGGACTCCATCCTCAAAAGCACCTGATTTAGCTTTCGGCAGCCTCCGGAGCAAAAAAGACAAACGTCCAGTTTTGTTGCCACCGCAAAGGTGCCAGCGGGGAAAAGTAATGCTGGTTCTCACTGCCTCCTGGAACCCTTTCAAATGCCACAGACAATTTGGCCCTCTCTGCTTTCCTGTGGACTCCATCCTCAAAAGCACCTGTTTTCGCTTTCGGCAGCCTCCGGAGCAAAAAAGACAAACGTCCAGCTTTTGCTGCCACAGCAAAGGTGCCAGCGGGGAAAAGTAATGCTGGTTCTCACTGCCTCCTGGAACCCTTTCAAATGCCCCAGACAATTTGGCCCTCTCTGCTTTCCTGCGGACTCTATCCTCAAAAGTGCCTTTTTTCACTTTCGGCGCCCTCCGGTGGTAAAAAGAAAAACGTCCAGCTTTTGCTGCCACAGCAAAGGTGCCAGCGGGGAAAAGTAATGCTGGTTCTCACTGCCTCCTGGAACTCTTTCAAATGCCACAGACAATTTGGCCCTCTCTGCTTTCCTGCGGACTCCATCCTCAAAAGCACCTGATTTAGCTTTCGGCAGCCTCCGGAGCAAAAAAGACAAACGTCCAGTTTTGTTGCCACCGCAAAGGTGCCAGCGGGGAAAAGTAATGCTGGTTCTCACTGCCTCCTGGAACCCTTTCAAATGCCACAGACAATTTGGCCTTCTCTGCTTTCCTGTGGACTCCATCCTCAAAAGCACCTGTTTTCGCTTTCGGCAGCCTCCGGAGCAAAAAAGACAAACGTCCAGCTTTTGCTGCCACAGCAAAGGTGCCAGCGGGGAAAAGTAATGCTGGTTCTCACTGCCTCCTGGAACCCTTTCAAATGCCCCAGACAATTTGGCCCTCTCTGCTTTCCTGCGGACTCCATCCTCAAAAGCACCTGTTTTCGCTTTCAGCAGCCTCCGGAGCAAAAAAGACAAACGTCCAGCTTTTGCTGCCACAGCAAAGGTGCCAGCGGGGAAAAGTAATGCTGGTTCTCACTGCCTCCTGGAACCTCTTCAAATGCCCCAGACAATTTGGCCCTCTCTGCTTTCCTGCGGACTCCATCCTCAAAAGCACCTGTTTTCGCTTTCGGCAGCCTCCGGAGCAAAAAAGACAAACGTCCAGCTTTTGCTGCCACAGCAAAGGTGCCAGCGGGGAAAAGTAATGCTGGTTCTCACTGCCTCCTGGAACCCTTTCAAATGCCACAGACAATTTGGCCCTCTCTGCTTTCCTGCGGACTCTATCCTCAAAAGCGCCTTTTTTCACTTTCGGCGCCCTCCGGTGGTAAAAAGAAAAACGTCCAGCTTTTGCTGCCACAGCAAAGGTGCCAGCGGGGAAAAGTAATGCTGGTTCTCACTGCCTCCTGGAACTCTTTCAAATGCCACAGACACTTTGGCCCTCTCTGCTTTCCTGCGGACTCCATCCTCAAAAGCACCTGTTTTCGCTTTCGGCAGCGTCCGGAGCAAAAAAGACAAACGTCCAGCTTTTGCTGCCACAGCAAAGGTGCCAGCGGGGAAAAGTAATGCTGGTTCTCACTGCCTCCTGGAACCCTTTCAAATGCCCCAGACAATTTGGCCCTCTCTGCTTTCCTGCGGACTCCATCCTCAAAAGCACCTGTTTTCGCTTTCGGCAGCCTCCGGAGCAAAAAAGACAAACGTCCAGCTTTTGCTGCCACAGCAAAGGTGCCAGCGGGGAAAAGTAATGCTGGTTCTCACTGCCTCCTGGAACCCTTTCAAATGCCACAGACAATTTTGCCCTCTCTGCTTTCCTGCGGACTCTATCCTCAAAAGCGCCTTTTTTCACTTTCGGCGCCCTCCGGTGGTAAAAAGAAAAACGTCCAGCTTTTGCTGCCACAGCAAAGGTGCCAGCGGGGAAAAGTAATGCTGGTTCTCACTGCCTCCTGGAACTCTTTCAAATGCCACAGACACTTTGGCCCTCTCTGCTTTCCTGCGGACTCCATCCTCAAAAGCACCTATTTTCGCTTTCGGCAGCCTCCGGAGCAAAAAAGACAAACGTCCAGCTTTTGCTGCCACAGCAAAGGTGCCAGCGGGGAAAAGTAATGCTGGTTCTCACTGCCTCCTGGAACCCTTTCAAATGCCACAGACAATTTGGCCCTCTCTGCTTTCCTGTGGACTCCATCCTCAAAAGCACCTGTTTTCGCTTTCGGCAGCCTCCGGAGCAAAAAAGACAAACGTCCAGCTTTTGCTGCCACAGCAAAGGTGCCAGCGGGGAAAAGTAATGCTGGTTCTCACTGCCTCCTGGAACCCTTTCAAATGCCCCAGACAATTTGGCCCTCTCTGCTTTCCTGCGGACTCCATCCTCAAAAGCACCTGTTTTCGCTTTCGGCAGCCTCCGGAGCAAAAAAGACAAACGTCCAGCTTTTGCTGCCACAGCAAAGGTGCCAGCGGGGAAAAGTAATGCTGGTTCTCACTGCCTCCTGGAACCTCTTCAAATGCCCGAGACAATTTGGCCCTCTCTGCTTTCCTGCGGACTCCATCCTCAAAAGCACCTGTTTTCGCTTTCGGCAGCCTCCGGAGCAAAAAAGACAAACGTCCAGCTTTTGCTGCCACAGCAAAGGTGCCAGCGGGGAAAAGTAATGCTGGTTCTCACTGCCTCCTGGAACCCTTTCAAATGCCCCAGACAATTTGGCCCTCTCTGCTTTCCTGCGGACTCCATCCTCAAAAGCACCTGTTTTCGCTTTCGGCAGCGTCCGGAGCAAAAAAGACAAACGTCCAGCTTTTGCTGCCACAGCAAAGGTGCCAGCGGGGAAAAGTAATGCTGGTTCTCACTGCCTCCTGGAACCTGTTCAAATGCCCCAGACAATTTGGCCCTCTCTGCTTTCCTGCGGACTCCATCCTCAAAAGCACCTGTTTTCGCTTTCGGCGCCCTCCGGAGCAAAAAAGACAAACGTCCAGCTTTTGCTGCCACAGCAAAGGTGCCAGCGGGGAAAAGTAATGCTGGTTCTCACTGCCTCCTGGAACCCTTTCAAATGCCACAGACAATTTGGCCCTCTCTGCTTTCCTGCGGACTCCATCCTCAAAAGCACCTGTTTTCGCTTTCGGCAGCCTCCGGAGCAAAAAAGACAAACGTCCAGCTTTTGCTGCCACAGCAAAGGTGCCAGCGGGGAAAAGTAATGCTGGTTCTCACTGCCTCCTGGAACCCTTTCAAATGCCCCTGACAATTTGGCCGTCTCTGCTTTCCTGCGGACTCTATCCTCAAAAGCGCCTTTTTACACTTTCGGCGCCCTCCGGTGGTAAAAAGAAAAACGTCCAGCTTTTGCTGCCACAGCAAAGGTGCCAGCGGGGAAAAGTAATGCTGGTTCTCACTGCCTCCTGGAACTCTTTCAAATGCCACAGACAATTTGGCCCTCTCTGCTTTCCTGCGGACTCCATCCTCAAAAGCACCTGTTTTCGCTTTCGGCAGCCTCCGGAGCAAAAAAGACAAACGTCCAGCTTTTGCTGCCACAGCAAAGGTGCCAGCGGGGAAAAGTAATGCTGGTTCTCACTGCCTCCTGGAACCCTTTCAAATGCCACAGACAATTTGGCCCTCTCTGCTTTCCTGCGGACTCCATCCTCAAAAGCACCTGTTTTCGCTTTCGGCAGCCTCCGGAGCAAAAAAGACAAACGTCCAGCTTTTGCTGCCACAGCAAAGGTGCCAGCGGGGAAAAGTAATGCTGGTTCTCACTGCCTCCTGGAACCCTTTCAAATGCCACAGACAATTTGGCCCTCTCTGCTTTCCTGCGGACTCTATCCTCAAAAGTGCCTTTTTTCACTTTCGGCGCCCTCCGGTGGTAAAAAGAAAAACGTCCAGCTTTTGCTGCCACAGCAAAGGTGCCAGCGGGGAAAAGTAATGCTGGTTCTCACTGCCTCCTGGAACTCTTTCAAATGCCACAGACACTTTGGCCCTCTCTGCTTTCCTGCGGACTCCATCCTCAAAAGCACCTATTTTCGCTTTCGGCAGCCTCCGGAGCAAAAAAGACAAACGTCCAGCTTTTGCTGCCACAGCAAAGCTCCCAGCGGGGAAAAGTAATGCTGGTTCTCACTGCCTCCTGGAACCCTTACAAATGCCACAGACAATTTGGCCCTCTCTGCTTTCCTGTGGACTCCATCCTCAAAAGCACCTGTTTTCGCTTTCGGCAGCCTCCGGAGCAAAAAAGACAAACGTCCAGCTTTTGCTGCCACAGCAAAGGTGCCAGCGGGGAAAAGTAAGGCTGGTTCTCACTGCCTCCTGGAACCCTTTCAAATGCCCCAGACAATTTGGCCCTCTCTGCTTTCCTGCGGACTCCATCCTCAAAAGCACCTGTTTTCGCTTTCGGCAGCCTCCGGAGCAAAAAAGACAAACGTCCAGCTTTTGCTGCCACAGCAAAGGTGCCAGCGGGGAAAAGTAATGCTGGTTCTCACTGCCTCCTGGAACCCTTTCAAATGCCCCAGACAATTTGGCCCTCTCTGCTTTCCTGTGGACTCCATCCTCAAAAGCACCTGTTTTCGCTTTCGGCAGCGTCCGGAGCAAAAAAGACAAACGTCCAGCTTTTGCTGCTACAGCAAAGGTGCCAGCGGGGAAAAGTAATGCTGGTTCTCACTGCCTCCTGGAACCTGTTCAAATGCCCCAGACAATTTGGCCCTCTCTGCTTTCCTGCGGACTCCATCCTCAAAAGCACCTGTTTTCGCTTTCGGCAGCCTCCGGAGCAAAAAAGACAAACGTCCAGCTTTTGCTGCCACAGCAAAGGTGCCAGCGGGGAAAAGTAATGCTGGTTCTCACTGCCTCCTGGAACCCTTTCAAATGCCACAGACAATTTTGCCCTCTCTGCTTTCCTGCGGACTCCATCCTCAAAAGCACCTGTTTTCACTTTCGGCAGCCTCCGGAGCAAAAAAGACAAACGTCCAGCTTTTGCTGCCACAGCAAAGGTGCCAGCGGGGAAAAGTAATGCTGGTTCTCACTGCCTCCTGGAACCCTTTCAAATGCCCCAGACAATTTGGCCCTCTCTGCTTTCCTGCGGACTCCATCCTCAAAAGCAGCTGTTTTCGCTTTCGACAGCCTCCGGAGCAAAAAAGACAAACGTCCAGCTTTTGCTGCCACAGCAAAGGTGCCAGCGGGGAAAAGTAATGCTGGTTCTCACTGCCTCCTGGAACCCTTTCAAATGCCCCTGACAATTTGGCCCTCTCTGCTTTCCTGCGGACTCTATCCTCAAAAGCGCCTTTTTTCACTTTCGGCGCCCTCCGGTGGTAAAAAGAAAAACGTCCAGCTTTTGCTGCCACAGCAAAGGTGCCAGCGGGGAAAAGTAATGCTGGTTCTCACTGCCTCCTGGAACTCTTTCAAATGCCACAGACAATTTGGCCCTCTCTGCTTTCCTGCGGACTCCATCCTCAAAAGCACCTATTTTCGCTTTCGGCAGCCTCCGGAGCAAAAAAGACAAACGTCCAGTTTTGTTGCCACAGCAAAGGTGCCAGCGGGGAAAAGTAATGCTGGTTCTCACTGCCTCCTGGAACCCTTTCAAATGCCACAGACAATTTGGCCCTCTCTGCTTTCCTGCGGACTCCATCCTCAAAAGCACCTGTTTTCGCTTTCGGCAGCCTCCGGAGCAAAAAAGACAAACGTCCAGCTTTTGCTGCCACAGCAAAGGTGCCAGTGGGGAAAAGTAATGCTGGTTCTCACTGCCTCCTGGAACCTCTTCAAATGCCCCAGACAATTTGGCCCTCTCTGCTTTCCTGCGGACTCCATCCTCAAAAGCACCTGTTTTCGCTTTCGGCAGCCTCCGGAGCAAAAAAGACAAACGTCCAGCTTTTGCTGCCACAGCAAAGGTGCCAGCGGGGAAAAGTAATGCTGGTTCTCACTGCCTCCTGGAACCCTTTCAAATGCCCCAGACAATTTGGCCCTCTCTGCTTTCCTGCGGACTCCATCCTCAAAAGCACCTGTTTTCGCTTTCGGCAGCCTCCGGAGCAAAAAAGACAAACGTCCAGCTTTTGCTGCCACAGCAAAGGTGCCAGCGGGGAAAAGTAATGCTGGTTCTCACTGCCTCCTGGAACCTGTTCAAATGCCCCAGACAATTTGGCCCTCTCTGCTTTCCTGCGGACTCCATCCTCAAAAGCACCTGTTTTCGCTTTCGGCAGCCTCCGGAGCAAAAAAGACAAACGTCCAGCTTTTGCTGCCACAGCAAAGGTGCCAGCGGGGAAAAGTAAGGCTGGTTCTCACTGCCTCCTGGAACCCTTTCAAATGCCCCAGACAATTTGGCCCTCTCTGCTTTCCTGCGGACTCCATCCTCAAAAGCAGCTGTTTTCGCTTTCGGCAGCCTCCGGAGCAAAAAAGACAAACGTCCAGCTTTTGCTGCCACAGCAAAGGTGCCAGCGGGGAAAAGTAATGCTGGTTCTCACTGCCTCCTGGAACCCTTTCAAATGCCCCAGACAATTTGGCCCTCTCTGCTTTCCTGCGGACTCCATCCTCAAAAGCACCTGTTTTCGCTTTCGGCAGCGTCCGGAGCAAAAAAGACAAACGTCCAGCTTTTGCTGCCACAGCAAAGGTGCCAGCGGGGAAAAGTAATGCTGGTTCTCACTGCCTCCTGGAACCTGTTCAAATGCCCCAGACAATTTGGCCCTCTCTGCTTTCCTGCGGACTCCATCCTCAAAAGCACCTGTTTTCGCTTTCGGCAGCCTCCGGAGCAAAAAAGACAAACGTCCAGCTTTTGCTGCCACAGCAAAGGTGCCAGCGGGGAAAAGTAATGCTGGTTCTCACTGCCTCCTGGAACCCTTTCAAATGCCCCAGACAATTTGGCCCTCTCTGCTTTCCTGCGGACTCCATCCTCAAAAGCACTTGTTTTCGCTTTCGGCAGCCTCCGGAGCAAAAAAGACAAACGTCCAGCTTTTGCTGCCACAGCAAAGGTGCCAGCGGGGAAAAGTAATGCTGGTTCTCACTGCCTCCTGGAACCCTTTCAAATGCCCCAGACAATTTGGCCCTCTCTGCTTTCCTGCGGACTCTATCCTCAAAAGCGCCTTTTTTCACTTTCGGCGCCCTCCGGTGGTAAAAAGAAAAACGTCCAGCTTTTGCTGCCACAGCAAAGGTGCCAGCGGGGAAAAGTAATGCTGGTTCTCACTGCCTCCTGGAACTCTTTCAAATGCCACAGACACTTTGGCCCTCTCTGCTTTCCTGCGGACTCCATCCTCAAAAGCACCTATTTTCGCTTTCGGCAGCCTCCGGAGCAAAAAAGACAAACGTCCAGCTTTTGCTGCCACAGCAAAGGTGCCAGCGGGGAAAAGTAATGCTGGTTCTCACTGCCTCCTGGAACCCTTTCAAATGCCACAGACAATTTGGCCCTCTCTGCTTTCCTGTGGACTCCATCCTCAAAAGCACCTGTTTTCGCTTTCGGCAGCCTCCGGAGCAAAAAAGACAAACGTCCAGCTTTTGCTGCCACAGCAAAGGTGCCAGCGGGGAAAAGTAATGCTGGTTCTCACTGCCTCCTGGAACCCTTTCAAATGCCCCTGACAATTTGGCCCTCTCTGCTTTCCAGCGGACTCTATCCTCAAAAGCGCCTTTTTTCACTTTCGGCGCCCTCCGGTGGTAAAAAGAAAAACGTCCAGCTTTTGCTGCCACAGCAAAGGTGCCAGCGGGGAAAAGTAATGCTGGTTCTCACTGCCTCCTGGAACTCCTTCAAATGCCACAGACAATTTGGCCCTCTCTGCTTTCCTGCGGACTCCATCCTCAAAAGCACCTATTTTCGCTTTCGGCAGCCTCCGGAGCAAAAAAGACAAACGTCCAGTTTTGTTGCCACAGCAAAGGTGCCAGCGGGGAAAAGTAATGCTGGTTCTCACTGCCTCCTGGAACCCTTTCAAATGCCACAGACAATTTGGCCCTCTCTGCTTTCCTGCGGACTCCATCCTCAAAAGCACCTGTTTTCGCTTTCGGCAGCCTCCGGAGCAAAAAAGACAAACGTCCAGCTTTTGCTGCCACAGCAAAGGTGCCAGTGGGGAAAAGTAATGCTGGTTCTCACTGCCTCCTGGAACCTCTTCAAATGCCCCAGACAATTTGGCCCTCTCTGCTTTCCTGCGGACTCCATCCTCAAAAGCACCTGTTTTCGCTTTCGGCAGCCTCCGGAGCAAAAAAGACAAACGTCCAGCTTTTGCTGCCACAGCAAAGGTGCCAGCGGGGAAAAGTAATGCTGGTTCTCACTGCCTCCTGGAACCCTTTCAAATGCCCCAGACAATTTGGCCCTCTCTGCTTTCCTGCGGACTCCATCCTCAAAAGCACTTGTTTTCGCTTTCGGCAGCCTCCGGAGCAAAAAAGACAAACGTCCAGCTTTTGCTGCCACAGCAAAGGTGCCAGCGGGGAAAAGTAATGCTGGTTCTCACTGCCTCCTGGAACCCTTTCAAATGCCCCAGACAATTTGGCCCTCTCTGCTTTCCTGCGGACTCTATCCTCAAAAGCGCCTTTTTTCACTTTCGGCGCCCTCCGGTGGTAAAAAGAAAAACGTCCAGCTTTTGCTGCCACAGCAAAGGTGCCAGCGGGGAAAAGTAATGCTGGTTCTCACTGCCTCCTGGAACTCTTTCAAATGCCACAGACACTTTGGCCCTCTCTGCTTTCCTGCGGACTCCATCCTCAAAAGCACCTATTTTCGCTTTCGGCAGCCTCCGGAGCAAAAAAGACAAACGTCCAGCTTTTGCTGCCACAGCAAAGGTGCCAGCGGGGAAAAGTAATGCTGGTTCTCACTGCCTCCTGGAACCCTTTCAAATGCCACAGACAATTTGGCCCTCTCTGCTTTCCTGTGGACTCCATCCTCAAAAGCAGCTGTTTTCGCTTTGGGCAGCCTCCGGAGCAAAAAAGACAAACGTCCAGCTTTTGCTGCCACAGCAAAGGTGCCAGCGGGGAAAAGTAATGCTGGTTCTCACTGCCTCCTGGAACCCTTTCAAATGCCCCAGACAATTTGGCCCTCTCTGCTTTCCTGCGGACTCCATCCTCAAAAGCACCTGTTTTCGCTTTCAGCAGCCTCCGGAGCAAAAAAGACAAACGTCCAGCTTTTGCTGCCACAGCAAAGGTGCCAGCAGGGAAAAGTAATGCTGGTTCTCACTGCCTCCTGGAACCTCTTCAAATGCCCCAGACAATTTGGCCCTCTCTGCTTTCCTGCGGACTCCATCCTCAAAAGCACCTGTTTTCGCTTTCGGCAGCCTCCGGAGCAAAAAAGACAAACGTCCAGCTTTTGCTGCCACAGCAAAGGTGCCAGCGGGGAAAAGTAATGCTGGTTCTCACTGCCTCCTGGAACCCTTTCAAATGCCACAGACAATTTGGCCCTCTCTGCTTTCCTGCGGACTCCATCCTCAAAAGCACCTGTTTTCGCTTTCGGCAGCCTCCGGAGCAAAAAAGACAAACGTCCAGCTTTTGCTGCCACAGCAAAGGTGCCAGCGGGGAAAAGTAATGCTGGTTCTCACTGCCTCCTGGAACCTGTTCAAATGCCCCAGACAATTTGGCCCTCTCTGCTTTCCTGCGGACTCCATCCTCAAAAGCACCTGTTTTCGCTTTCGGCAGCCTCCGGAGCAAAAAAGACAAACGTCCAGCTTTTGCTGCCACAGCAAAGGTGCCAGCGGGGAAAAGTAATGCTGGTTCTCACTGCCTCCTGGAACCCTTTCAAATGCCCCAGACAATTTGGCCCTCTCTGCTTTCCTGCGGACTCTATCCTCAAAAGCGCCTTTTTTCACTTTCGGCGCCCTCCGGTGGTAAAAAGAAAAACGTCCAGCTTTTGCTGCCACAGCAAAGGTGCCAGCGGGGAAAAGTAATGCTGGTTCTCACTGCCTCCTGGAACTCTTTCAAATGCCACAGACACTTTGGCCCTCTCTGCTTTCCTGCGGACTCCATCCTCAAAAGCACCTATTTTCGCTTTCGGCAGCCTCCGGAGCAAAAAAGACAAACGTCCAGCTTTTGCTGCCACAGCAAAGGTGCCAGCGGGGAAAAGTAATGCTGGTTCTCACTGCCTCCTGGAACCCTTTCAAATGCCACAGACAATTTGGCCCTCTCTGCTTTCCTGTGGACTCCATCCTCAAAAGCAGCTGTTTTCGCTTTGGGCAGCCTCCGGAGCAAAAAAGACAAACGTCCAGCTTTTGCTGCCACAGCAAAGGTGCCAGCGGGGAAAAGTAATGCTGGTTCTCACTGCCTCCTGGAACCCTTTCAAATGCCCCAGACAATTTGGCCCTCTCTGCTTTCCTGCGGACTCCATCCTCAAAAGCACCTGTTTTCGCTTTCAGCAGCCTCCGGAGCAAAAAAGACAAACGTCCAGCTTTTGCTGCCACAGCAAAGGTGCCAGCGGGGAAAAGTAATGCTGGTTCTCACTGCCTCCTGGAACCTCTTCAAATGCCCCAGACAATTTGGCCCTCTCTGCTTTCCTGCGGACTCCATCCTCAAAAGCACCTGTTTTCGCTTTCGGCAGCCTCCGGAGCAAAAAAGACAAACGTCCAGCTTTTGCTGCCACAGCAAAGGTGCCAGCGGGGAAAAGTAATGCTGGTTCTCACTGCCTCCTGGAACCCTTTCAAATGCCACAGACAATTTGGCCCTCTCTGCTTTCCTGCGGACTCCATCCTCAAAAGCACCTGTTTTCGCTTTCGGCAGCCTCCGGAGCAAAAAAGACAAACGTCCAGCTTTTGCTGCCACAGCAAAGGTGCCAGCGGGGAAAAGTAATGCTGGTTCTCACTGCCTCCTGGAACCTGTTCAAATGCCCCAGACAATTTGGCCCTCTCTGCTTTCCTGCGGACTCCATCCTCAAAAGCACCTGTTTTCGCTTTCGGCAGCCTCCGGAGCAAAAAAGACAAACGTCCAGCTTTTGCTGCCACAGCAAAGGTGCCAGCGGGGAAAAGTAATGCTGGTTCTCACTGCCTCCTGGAACCCTTTCAAATGCCCCAGACAATTTGGCCCTCTCTGCTTTCCTGCGGACTCTATCCTCAAAAGCGCCTTTTTTCACTTTCGGCGCCCTCCGATGGTAAAAAGAAAAACGTCCAGCTTTTGCTGCCACAGCAAAGGTGCCAGCGGGGAAAAGTAATGCTGGTTCTCACTGCCTCCTGGAACTCTTTCAAATGCCACAGACACTTTGGCCCTCTCTGCTTTCCTGCGGACTCCATCCTCAAAAGCACCTGTTTTCGCTTTCGGCAGCGTCCGGAGCAAAAAAGACAAACGTCCAGCTTTTGCTGCCACAGCAAAGGTGCCAGCGGGGAAAAGTAATGCTGGTTCTCACTGCCTCCTGGAACCTGTTCAAATGCCCGAGACAATTTGGCCCTCTCTGCTTTCCTGCGGACTCCATCCTCAAAAGCACCTGTTTTCGCTTTCGGCAGCCTCCGGAGCAAAAAAGACAAACGTCCAGCTTTTGCTGCCACAGCAAAGGTGCCAGCGGGGAAAAGTAATGCTGGTTCTCACTGCCTCCTGGAACCCTTTCAAATGCCACAGACAATTTGGCCCTCTCTGCTTTCCTGCGGACTCTATCCTCAAAAGCGCCTTTTTTCACTTTCAGCGCCCTCCGGTGGTAAAAAGAAAAACGTCCAGCTTTTGCTGCCACAGCAAAGGTGCCAGCGGGGAAAAGTAATGCTGGTTCTCACTGCCTCCTGGAACCTGTTCAAATGCCCCAGACAATTTGGCCCTCTCTGCTTTCCTGCGGACTCCATCCTCAAAAGCACCTGTTTTCGCTTTCGGCAGCCTCCGGAGCAAAAAAGACAAACGTCCAGCTTTTGCTGCCACAGCAAAGGTGCCAGCGGGGAAAAGTAATGCTGGTTCTCACTGCCTCCTGGAACCCTTTCAAATGCCACAGACAATTTGGCCCTCTCTGCTTTCCTGCGGACTCCATCCTCAAAAGCACCTGTTTTCACTTTCGGCAGCCTCCGGAGCAAAAAAGACAAACGTCCAGCTTTTGCTGCCACAGCAAAGGTGCCAGCGGGGAAAAGTAATGCTGGTTCTCACTGCCTCCTGGAACCCTTTCAAATGCCACAGACAATTTGGCCCTCTCTGCTTTCCTGCGGACTCCATCCTCAAAAGCACCTGTTTTCGCTTTCGACAGCCTCCGGAGCAAAAAAGACAAACGTCCAGCTTTTGCTGCCACAGCAAAGGTGCCAGCGGGGAAAAGTAATGCTGGTTCTCACTGCCTCCTGGAACCCTTTCAAATGCCCCTGACAATTTGGCCCTCTCTGCTTTCCTGCGGACTCTATCCTCAAAAGCGCCTTTTTTCACTTTCGGCGCCCTCCGGTGGTAAAAAGAAAAACGTCCAGCTTTTGCTGCCACAGCAAAGGTGCCAGCGGGGAAAAGTAATGCTGGTTCTCACTGCATCCTGGAACTCTTTCAAATGCCACAGACAATTTGGCCCTCTCTGCTTTCCTGCGGACTCCATCCTCAAAAGCACCTATTTTCGCTTTCGGCAGCCTCCGGAGCAAAAAAGACAAACGTCCAGTTTTGTTGCCACAGCAAAGGTGCCAGCGGGGAAAAGTAATGCTGGTTCTCACTGCCTCCTGGAACCCTTTCAAATGCCACAGACAATTTGGCCCTCTCTGCTTTCCTGCGGACTCCATCCTCAAAAGCACCTGTTTTCGCTTTCGGCAGCCTCCGGAGCAAAAAAGACAAACGTCCAGCTTTTGCTGCCACAGCAAAGGTGCCAGCGGGGAAAAGTAATGCTGGTTCTCACTGCCTCCTGGAACCTCTTCAAATGCCCCAGACAATTTGGCCCTCTCTGCTTTCCTGCGGACTCCATCCTCAAAAGCACCTGTTTTCGCTTTCGGCAGCCTCCGGAGCAAAAAAGACAAACGTCCAGCTTTTGCTGCCACAGCAAAGGTGCCAGCGGGGAAAAGTAATGCTGGTTCTCACTGCCTCCTGGAACCCTTTCAAATGCCCCAGACAATTTGGCCCTCTCTGCTTTCCTGCGGACTCCATCCTCAAAAGCACCTGTTTTCGCTTTCGGCAGCGTCCGGAGCAAAAAAACAAACGTCCAGCTTTTGCTGCCACAGCAAAGGTGCCAGCGGGGAAAAGTAATGCTGGTTCTCACTGCCTCCTGGAACCTGTTCAAATGCCCCTGACAATTTGGCCCTCTCTGCTTTCCTGCGGACTCCATCCTCAAAAGCACCTGTTTTCGCTTTCGGCAGCCTCCGGAGCAAAAAAGACAAACGTCCAGCTTTTGCTGCCACAGCAAAGGTGCCAGCGGGGAAAAGTAATGCTGGTTCTCACTGCCTCCTGGAACCCTTTCAAATGCCACAGACAATTTGGCCCTCTCTGCTTTCCTGCGGACTCTATCCTCAAAAGCGCCTTTTTTCACTTTCGGCGCCCTCCGGTGGTAAAAAGAAAAACGTCCAGCTTTTGCTGCCACAGCAAAGGTGCCAGCGGGGAAAAGTAATGCTGGTTCTCACTGCCTCCTGGAACTCTTTCAAATGCCACAGACACTTTGGCCCTCTCTGCTTTCCTGCGGACTCCATCCTCAAAAGCACCTATTTTCGCTTTCGGCAGCCTCCGGAGCAAAAAAGACAAACGTCCAGCTTTTGCTGCCACAGCAAAGGTGCCAGCGGGGAAAAGTAATGCTGGTTCTCACTGCCTCCTGGAACCCTTTCAAATGCCACAGACAATTTGGCCCTCTCTGCTTTCCTGTGGACTCCATCCTCAAAAGCACCTGTTTTCGCTTTCGGCAGCCTCCGGAGCAAAAAAGACAAACGTCCAGCTTTTGCTGCCACAGCAAAGGTGCCAGCGGGGAAAAGTAATGCTGGTTCTCACTGCCTCCTGGAACCCTTTCAAATGCCACAGACAATTTGGCCCTCTCTGCTTTCCTGCGGACTCCATCCTCAAAAGCACCTGTTTTCGCTTTCAGCAGCCTCCGGAGCAAAAAAGACAAACGTCCAGCTTTTGCTGCCACAGCAAAGGTGCCAGCGGGGAAAAGTAATGCTGGTTCTCACTGCCTCCTGGAACCTCTTCAAATGCCCGAGACAATTTGGCCCTCTCTGCTTTCCTGCGGACTCCATCCTCAAAAGCACCTGTTTTCGCTTTCGGCAGCCTCCGGAGCAAAAAAGACAAACGTCCAGCTTTTGCTGCCACAGCAAAGGTGCCAGCGGGGAAAAGTAATGCTGGTTCTCACTGCCTCCTGGAACCCTTTCAAATGCCACAGACAATTTGGCCCTCTCTGCTTTCCTGCGGACTCCATCCTCAAAAGCACCTGTTTTCGCTTTCGGCAGCGTCCGGAGCAAAAAAGACAAACGTCCAGCTTTTGCTGCCACAGCAAAGGTGCCAGCGGGGAAAAGTAATGCTGGTTCTCACTGCCTCCTGGAACCTGTTCAAATGCCCCAGACAATTTGGCCCTCTCTGCTTTCCTGCGGACTCCATCCTCAAAAGCACCTGTTTTCGCTTTCGGCAGCCTCCGGAGCAAAAAAGACAAACGTCCAGCTTTTGCTGCCACAGCAAAGGTGCCAGCGGGGAAAAGTAATGCTGGTTCTCACTGCCTCCTGGAACCCTTTCAAATGCCACAGACAATTTGGCCCTCTCTGCTTTCCTGCGGACTCTATCCTCAAAAGCGCCTTTTTTCACTTTCGGCGCCCTCCGGTGGTAAAAAGAAAAACGTCCAGCTTTTGCTGCCACAGCAAAGGTGCCAGCGGGGAAAAGTAATGCTGGTTCTCACTGCCTCCTGGAACTCTTTCAAATGCCACAGACACTTTGGCCCTCTCTGCTTTCCTGCGGACTCCATCCTCAAAAGCACCTGTTTTCGCTTTCGGCAGCGTCCGGAGCAAAAAAGACAAACGTCCAGCTTTTGCTGCCACAGCAAAGGTGCCAGCGGGGAAAAGTAATGCTGGTTCTCACTGCCTCCTGGAACCCTTTCAAATGCCACAGACAATTTGGCCCTCTCTGCTTTCCTGCGGACTCCATCCTCAAAAGCACCTGTTTTCGCTTTCGGCAGCCTCCGGAGCAAAAAAGACAAACGTCCAGCTTTTGCTGCCACAGCAAAGGTGCCAGCGGGGAAAAGTAATGCTGGTTCTCACTGCCTCCTGGAACCCTTTCAAATGCCACAGACAATTTGGCCCTCTCTGCTTTCCTGTGGACTCCATCCTCAAAAGCACCTGTTTTCGCTTTCGGCAGCCTCCGGAGCAAAAAAGACAAACGTCCAGCTTTTGCTGCCACAGCAAAGGTGCCAGCGGGGAAAAGTAATGCTGGTTCTCACTGCCTCCTGGAACCCTTTCAAATGCCACAGACAATTTGGCCCTCTCTGCTTTCCTGCGGACTCCATCCTCAAAAGCACCTGTTTTCGCTTTCAGCAGCCTCCGGAGCAAAAAAGACAAACGTCCAGCTTTTGCTGCCACAGCAAAGGTGCCAGCGGGGAAAAGTAATGCTGGTTCTCACTGCCTCCTGGAACCTCTTCAAATGCCCGAGACAATTTGGCCCTCTCTGCTTTCCTGCGGACTCCATCCTCAAAAGCACCTGTTTTCGCTTTCGGCAGCCTCCGGAGCAAAAAAGACAAACGTCCAGCTTTTGCTGCCACAGCAAAGGTGCCAGCGGGGAAAAGTAATGCTGGTTCTCACTGCCTCCTGGAACCCTTTCAAATGCCACAGACAATTTGGCCCTCTCTGCTTTCCTGCGGACTCCATCCTCAAAAGCACCTGTTTTCGCTTTCGGCAGCGTCCGGAGCAAAAAAGACAAACGTCCAGCTTTTGCTGCCACAGCAAAGGTGCCAGCGGGGAAAAGTAATGCTGGTTCTCACTGCCTCCTGGAACCTGTTCAAATGCCCCAGACAATTTGGCCCTCTCTGCTTTCCTGCGGACTCCATCCTCAAAAGCACCTGTTTTCGCTTTCGGCAGCCTCCGGAGCAAAAAAGACAAACGTCCAGCTTTTGCTGCCACAGCAAAGGTGCCAGCGGGGAAAAGTAATGCTGGTTCTCACTGCCTCCTGGAACCCTTTCAAATGCCACAGACAATTTGGCCCTCTCTGCTTTCCTGCGGACTCTATCCTCAAAAGCGCCTTTTTTCACTTTCGGCGCCCTCCGGTGGTAAAAAGAAAAACGTCCAGCTTTTGCTGCCACAGCAAAGGTGCCAGCGGGGAAAAGTAATGCTGGTTCTCACTGCCTCCTGGAACTCTTTCAAATGCCACAGACACTTTGGCCCTCTCTGCTTTCCTGCGGACTCCATCCTCAAAAGCACCTGTTTTCGCTTTCGGCAGCGTCCGGAGCAAAAAAGACAAACGTCCAGCTTTTGCTGCCACAGCAAAGGTGCCAGCGGGGAAAAGTAATGCTGGTTCTCACTGCCTCCTGGAACCCTTTCAAATGCCACAGACAATTTTTCCCTCTCTGCTTTCCTGCGGACTCCATCCTCAAAAGCACCTGTTTTCGCTTTCGGCAGCCTCCGGAGCAAAAAAGACAAACGTCCAGCTTTTGCTGCCACAGCAAAGGTGCCAGCGGGGAAAAGTAATGCTGGTTCTCACTGCCTCCTGGAACCCTTTCAAATGCCCCAGACAATTTGGCCCTCTCTGCTTTCCTGCGGACTCTATCCTCAAAAGCGCCTTTTTTCACTTTCGGCGCCCTCCGGTGGTAAAAAGAAAAACGTCCAGCTTTTGCTGCCACAGCAAAGGTGCCAGCGGGGAAAAGTAATGCTGGTTCTCACTGCCTCCTGGAACTCTTTCAAATGCCACAGACACTTTGGCCCTCTCTGCTTTCCTGCGGACTCCATCCTCAAAAGCACCTATTTTCGCTTTCGGCAGCCTCCGGAGCAAAAAAGACAAACGTCCAGCTTTTGCTGCCACAGCAAAGCTCCCAGCGGGGAAAAGTAATGCTGGTTCTCACTGCCTCCTGGAACCCTTTCAAATGCCACAGACAATTTGGCCCTCTCTGCTTTCCTGTGGACTCCATCCTCAAAAGCACCTGTTTTCACTTTCGGCAGCCTCCGGAGCAAAAAAGACAAACGTCCAGCTTTTGCTGCCACAGCAAAGGTGCCAGCGGGGAAAAGTAATGCTGGTTCTCACTGCCTCCTGGAACCTGTTCAAATGCCCCAGACAATTTGGCCCTCTCTGCTTTCCTGCGGACTCCATCCTCAAAAGCACCTGTTTTCGCTTTCGGCAGCCTCCGGAGCAAAAAAGACAGACGTCCAGCTTTTGCTGCCACAGCAAAGGTGCCAGCGGGGAAAAGTAATGCTGGTTCTCACTGCCTCCTGGAACCCTTTCAAATGCCACAGACAATTTGGCCCTCTCTGCTTTCCTGCGGACTCCATCCTCAAAAGCACCTGTTTTCGCTTTCGGCAGCCTCCGGAGCAAAAAAGACAAACGTCCAGCTTTTGCTGCCACAGCAAAGGTGCCAGCGGGGAAAAGTAATGCTGGTTCTCACTGCCTCCTGGAACCCTTTCAAATGCCACAGACAATTTGGCCCTCTCTGCTTTCCTGCGGACTCTATCCTCAAAAGCGCCTTTTTTCACTTTCGGCGCCCTCCGGTGGTAAAAAGAAAAACGTCCAGCTTTTGCTGCCACAGCAAAGGTGCCAGCGGGGAAAAGTAATGCTGGTTCTCACTGCCTCCTGGAACTCTTTCAAATGCCACAGACACTTTGGCCCTCTCTGCTTTCCTGCGGACTCCATCCTCAAAAGCACCTATTTTCGCTTTCGGCAGCCTCCGGAGCAAAAAAGACAAACGTCCAGCTTTTGCTGCCACAGCAAAGGTGCCAGCGGGGAAAAGTAATGCTGGTTCTCACTGCCTCCTGGAACCCTTTCAAATGCCACAGACAATTTGGCCCTCTCTGCTTTCCTGTGGACTCCATCCTCAAAAGCACCTGTTTTCGCTTTCGGCAGCCTCCGGAGCAAAAAAGACAAACGTCCAGCTTTTGCTGCCACAGCAAAGGTGCCAGCGGGGAAAAGTAATGCTGGTTCTCACTGCCTCCTGGAACCCTTTCAAATGCCACAGACAATTTGGCCCTCTCTGCTTTCCTGCGGACTCCATCCTCAAAAGCACCTGTTTTCGCTTTCAGCAGCCTCCGGAGCAAAAAAGACAAACGTCCAGCTTTTGCTGCCACAGCAAAGGTGCCAGCGGGGAAAAGTAATGCTGGTTCTCACTGCCTCCTGGAACCTCTTCAAATGCCCGAGACAATTTGGCCCTCTCTGCTTTCCTGCGGACTCCATCCTCAAAAGCACCTGTTTTCGCTTTCGGCAGCCTCCGGAGCAAAAAAGACAAACGTCCAGCTTTTGCTGCCACAGCAAAGGTGCCAGCGGGGAAAAGTAATGCTGGTTCTCACTGCCTCCTGGAACCCTTTCAAATGCCCCAGACAATTTGGCCCTCTCTGCTTTCCTGCGGACTCCATCCTCAAAAGCACCTGTTTTCGCTTTCGGCAGCGTCCGGAGCAAAAAAGACAAACGTCCAGCTTTTGCTGCCACAGCAAAGGTGCCAGCGGGGAAAAGTAATGCTGGTTCTCACTGCCTCCTGGAACCTGTTCAAATGCCCCAGACAATTTGGCCCTCTCTGCTTTCCTGCGGACTCCATCCTCAAAAGCACCTGTTTTCGCTTTCGGCAGCCTCCGGAGCAAAAAAGACAAACGTCCAGCTTTTGCTGCCACAGCAAAGGTGCCAGCGGGGAAAAGTAATGCTGGTTCTCACTGCCTCCTGGAACCCTTTCAAATGCCACAGACAATTTGGCCCTCTCTGCTTTCCTGCGGACTCTATCCTCAAAAGCGCCTTTTTTCACTTTCGGCGCCCTCCGGTGGTAAAAAGAAAAACGTCCAGCTTTTGCTGCCACAGCAAAGGTGCCAGCGGGGAAAAGTAATGCTGGTTCTCACTGCCTCCTGGAACTCTTTCAAATGCCACAGACACTTTTGCCCTCTCTGCTTTCCTGCGGACTCCATCCTCAAAAGCACCTGTTTTCGCTTTCGGCAGCCTCCGGAGCAAAAAAGACAAACGTCCAGCTTTTGCTGCCACAGCAAAGGTGCCAGCGGGGAAAAGTAATGCTGGTTCTCACTGCCTCCTGGAACCCTTTCAAATGCCCCAGACAATTTGGCCCTCTCTGCTTTCCTGTGGACTCCATCCTCAAAAGCACCTGTTTTCGCTTTCGGCAGCCTCCGGAGCAAAAAAGACAAACGTCCAGCTTTTGCTGCCACAGCAAAGGTGCCAGCGGGGAAAAGTAATGCTGGTTCTCACTGCCTCCTGGAACCCTTTCAAATGCCACAGACAATTTGGCCCTCTCTGCTTTCCTGCGGACTCCATCCTCAAAAGCACCTGTTTTCGCTTTCAGCAGCCTCCGGAGCAAAAAAGACAAACGTCCAGCTTTTGCTGCCACAGCAAAGGTGCCAGCGGGGAAAAGTAATGCTGGTTCTCACTGCCTCCTGGAACCTCTTCAAATGCCCGAGACAATTTGGCCCTCTCTGCTTTCCTGCGGACTCCATCCTCAAAAGCACCTGTTTTCGCTTTCGGCAGCCTCCGGAGCAAAAAAGACAAACGTCCAGCTTTTGCTGCCACAGCAAAGGTGCCAGCGGGGAAAAGTAATGCTGGTTCTCACTGCCTCCTGGAACCTGTTCAAATGCCCCAGACAATTTGGCCCTCTCTGCTTTCCTGCGGACTCCATCCTCAAAAGCACCTGTTTTCGCTTTCGGCAGCCTCCGGAGCAAAAAAGACAAACGTCCAGCTTTTGCTGCCACAGCAAAGGTGCCAGCGGGGAAAAGTAATGCTGGTTCTCACTGCCTCCTGGAACCTGTTCAAATGCCCCAGACAATTTGGCCCTCTCTGCTTTCCTGCGGACTCCATCCTCAAAAGCACCTGTTTTCGCTTTCGGCAGCCTCCGGAGCAAAAAAGACAAACGTCCAGCTTTTGCTGCCACAGCAAAGGTGCCAGCGGGGAAAAGTAATGCTGGTTCTCACTGCCTCCTGGAACCCTTTCAAATGCCCCAGACAATTTGGCCCTCTCTGCTTTCCTGCGGACTCTATCCTCAAAAGCGCCTTTTTTCACTTTCGGCGCCCTCCGGTGGTAAAAAGAAAAACGTCCAGCTTTTGCTGCCACAGCAAAGGTGCCAGCGGGGAAAAGTAATGCTGGTTCTCACTGCCTCCTGGAACTCTTTCAAATGCCACAGACACTTTGGCCCTCTCTGCTTTCCTGCGGACTCCATCCTCAAAAGCACCTATTTTCGCTTTCGGCAGCCTCCGGAGCAAAAAAGACAAACGTCCAGCTTTTGCTGCCACAGCAAAGGTGCCAGCGGGGAAAAGTAATGCTGGTTCTCACTGCCTCCTGGAACCCTTTCAAATGCCACAGACAATTTGGCCCTCTCTGCTTTCCTGTGGACTCCATCCTCAAAAGCAGCTGTTTTCGCTTTGGGCAGCCTCCGGAGCAAAAAAGACAAACGTCCAGCTTTTGCTGCCACAGCAAAGGTGCCAGCGGGGAAAAGTAATGCTGGTTCTCACTGCCTCCTGGAACCCTTTCAAATGCCCCAGACAATTTGGCCCTCTCTGCTTTCCTGCGGACTCCATCCTCAAAAGCACCTGTTTTCGCTTTCAGCAGCCTCCGGAGCAAAAAAGACAAACGTCCAGCTTTTGCTGCCACAGCAAAGGTGCCAGCGGGGAAAAGTAATGCTGGTTCTCACTGCCTCCTGGAACCTCTTCAAATGCCCCAGACAATTTGGCCCTCTCTGCTTTCCTGCGGACTCCATCCTCAAAAGCACCTGTTTTCGCTTTCGGCAGCCTCCGGAGCAAAAAAGACAAACGTCCAGCTTTTGCTGCCACAGCAAAGGTGCCAGCGGGGAAAAGTAATGCTGGTTCTCACTGCCTCCTGGAACCCTTTCAAATGCCACAGACAATTTGGCCCTCTCTGCTTTCCTGCGGACTCCATCCTCAAAAGCACCTGTTTTCGCTTTCGGCAGCCTCCGGAGCAAAAAAGACAAACGTCCAGCTTTTGCTGCCACAGCAAAGGTGCCAGCGGGGAAAAGTAATGCTGGTTCTCACTGCCTCCTGGAACCTCTTCAAATGCCCCAGACAATTTGGCCCTCTCTGCTTTCCTGCGGACTCCATCCTCAAAAGCACCTGTTTTCGCTTTCGGCAGCCTCCGGAGCAAAAAAGACAAACGTCCAGCTTTTGCTGCCACAGCAAAGGTGCCAGCGGGGAAAAGTAATGCTGGTTCTCACTGCCTCCTGGAACCCTTTCAAATGCCACAGACAATTTTGCCCTCTCTGCTTTCCTGCGGACTCTATCCTCAAAAGCGCCTTTTTTCACTTTCGGCGCCCTCCGGTGGTAAAAAGAAAAACGTCCAGCTTTTGCTGCCACAGCAAAGGTGCCAGCGGGGAAAAGTAATGCTGGTTCTCACTGCCTCCTGGAACTCTTTCAAATGCCACAGACACTTTGGCCCTCTCTCCTTTCCTGCGGACTCCATCCTCAAAAGCACCTGTTTTCGCTTTCGGCAGCGTCCGGAGCAAAAAAGACAAACGTCCAGCTTTTGCTGCCACAGCAAAGGTGCCAGCGGGGAAAAGTAATGCTGGTTCTCACTGCCTCCTGGAACCCTTTCAAATGCCACAGACAATTTGGCCCTCTCTGCTTTCCTGCGGACTCCATCCTCAAAAGCACCTGTTTTCACTTTCGGCAGCCTCCGGAGCAAAAAAGACAAACGTCCAGCTTTTGCTGCCACAGCAAAGGTGCCAGCGGGGAAAAGTAATGCTGGTTCTCACTGCCTCCTGGAACCCTTTCAAATGCCCCAGACAATTTGGCCCTCTCTGCTTTCCTGCGGACTCCATCCTCAAAAGCAGCTGTTTTCGCTTTCGACAGCCTCCGGAGCAAAAAAGACAAACGTCCAGCTTTTGCTGCCACAGCAAAGGTGCCAGCGGGGAAAAGTAATGCTGGTTCTCACTGCCTCCTGGAACCCTTTCAAATGCCCCTGACAATTTGGCCCTCTCTGCTTTCCTGCGGACTCTATCCTCAAAAGCGCCTTTTTTCACTTTCGGCGCCCTCCGGTGGTAAAAAGAAAAACGTCCAGCTTTTGCTGCCACAGCAAAGGTGCCAGCGGGGAAAAGTAATGCTGGTTCTCACTGCATCCTGGAACTCTTTCAAATGCCACAGACAATTTGGCCCTCTCTGCTTTCCTGCGGACTCCATCCTCAAAAGCACCTATTTTCGCTTTCGGCAGCCTCCGGAGCAAAAAAGACAAACGTCCAGTTTTGTTGCCACAGCAAAGGTGCCAGCGGGGAAAAGTAATGCTGGTTCTCACTGCCTCCTGGAACCCTTTCAAATGCCACAGACAATTTGGCCCTCTCTGCTTTCCTGCGGACTCCATCCTCAAAAGCACCTGTTTTCGCTTTCGGCAGCCTCCGGAGCAAAAAAGACAAACGTCCAGCTTTTGCTGCCACAGCAAAGGTGCCAGCGGGGAAAAGTAATGCTGGTTCTCACTGCCTCCTGGAACCTCTTCAAATGCCCCAGACAATTTGGCCCTCTCTGCTTTCCTGCGGACTCCATCCTCAAAAGCACCTGTTTTCGCTTTCGGCAGCCTCCGGAGCAAAAAAGACAAACGTCCAGCTTTTGCTGCCACAGCAAAGGTGCCAGCGGGGAAAAGTAATGCTGGTTCTCACTGCCTCCTGGAACCCTTTCAAATGCCACAGACAATTTGGCCCTCTCTGCTTTCCTGCGGACTCCATCCTCAAAAGCACCTGTTTTCGCTTTCGGCAGCGTCCGGAGCAAAAAAACAAACGTCCAGCTTTTGCTGCCACAGCAAAGGTGCCAGCGGGGAAAAGTAATGCTGGTTCTCACTGCCTCCTGGAACCTGTTCAAATGCCCCTGACAATTTGGCCCTCTCTGCTTTCCTGCGGACTCCATCCTCAAAAGCACCTGTTTTCGCTTTCGGCAGCCTCCGGAGCAAAAAAGACAAACGTCCAGCTTTTGCTGCCACAGCAAAGGTGCCAGCGGGGAAAAGTAATGCTGGTTCTCACTGCCTCCTGGAACCCTTTCAAATGCCCCAGACAATTTGGCCCTCTCTGCTTTCCTGCGGACTCCATCCTCAAAAGCACCTGTTTTCGCTTTCGGCAGCCTCCGGAGCAAAAAAGACAAACGTCCAGCTTTTGCTGCCACAGCAAAGGTGCCAGCGGGGAAAAGTAATGCTGGTTCTCACTGCCTCCTGGAACCCTTTCAAATGCCACAGACAATTTGGCCCTCTCTGCTTTCCTGCGGACTCTATCCTCAAAAGCGCCTTTTTTCACTTTCGGCGCCCTCCGGTGGTAAAAAGAAAAACGTCCAGCTTTTGCTGCCACAGCAAAGGTGCCAGCGGGGAAAAGTAATGCTGGTTCTCACTGCCTCCTGGAACTCTTTCAAATGCCACAGACACTTTGGCCCTCTCTGCTTTCCTGCGGACTCCATCCTCAAAAGCACCTATTTTCGCTTTCGGCAGCCTCCGGAGCAAAAAAGACAAACGTCCAGCTTTTGCTGCCACAGCAAAGGTGCCAGCGGGGAAAAGTAATGCTGGTTCTCACTGCCTCCTGGAACCCTTTCAAATGCCACAGACAATTTGGCCCTCTCTGCTTTCCTGTGGACTCCATCCTCAAAAGCACCTGTTTTCGCTTTCGGCAGCCTCCGGAGCAAAAAAGACAAACGTCCAGCTTTTGCTGCCACAGCAAAGGTGCCAGCGGGGAAAAGTAATGCTGGTTCTCACTGCCTCCTGGAACCCTTTCAAATGCCACAGACAATTTGGCCCTCTCTGCTTTCCTGCGGACTCCATCCTCAAAAGCACCTGTTTTCGCTTTCAGCAGCCTCCGGAGCAAAAAAGACAAACGTCCAGCTTTTGCTGCCACAGCAAAGGTGCCAGCGGGGAAAAGTAATGCTGGTTCTCACTGCCTCCTGGAACCCTTTCAAATGCCACAGACAATTTGGCCCTCTCTGCTTTCCTGCGGACTCCATCCTCAAAAGCACCTGTTTTCGCTTTCGGCAGCCTCCGGAGCAAAAAAGACAAACGTCCAGCTTTTGCTGCCACAGCAAAGGTGCCAGCGGGGAAAAGTAATGCTGGTTCTCACTGCCTCCTGGAACCCTTTCAAATGCCACAGACAATTTGGCCCTCTCTGCTTTCCTGCGGACTCTATCCTCAAAAGCGCCTTTTTTCACTTTCGGCGCCCTCCGGTGGTAAAAAGAAAAACGTCCAGCTTTTGCTGCCACAGCAAAGGTGCCAGCGGGGAAAAGTAATGCTGGTTCTCACTGCCTCCTGGAACTCTTTCAAATGCCACAGACACTTTGGCCCTCTCCTTTCCTGCGGACTCCATCCTCAAAAGCACCTATTTTCGCTTTCGGCAGCCTCCGGAGCAAAAAAGACAAACGTCCAGCTTTTGCTGCCACAGCAAAGGTGCCAGCGGGGAAAAGTAATGCTGGTTCTCACTGCCTCCTGGAACCCTTTCAAATGCCACAGACAATTTGGCCCTCTCTGCTTTCCTGTGGACTCCATCCTCAAAAGCACCTGTTTTCGCTTTCGGCAGCCTCCGGAGCAAAAAAGACAAACGTCCAGCTTTTGCTGCCACAGCAAAGGTGCCAGCGGGGAAAAGTAATGCTGGTTCTCACTGCCTCCTGGAACCCTTTCAAATGCCACAGACAATTTGGCCCTCTCTGCTTTCCTGCGGACTCCATCCTCAAAAGCACCTGTTTTCGCTTTCAGCAGCCTCCGGAGCAAAAAAGACAAACGTCCAGCTTTTGCTGCCACAGCAAAGGTGCCAGCGGGGAAAAGTAATGCTGGTTCTCACTGCCTCCTGGAACCTCTTCAAATGCCCGAGACAATTTGGCCCTCTCTGCTTTCCTGCGGACTCCATCCTCAAAAGCACCTGTTTTCGCTTTCGGCAGCCTCCGGAGCAAAAAAGACAAACGTCCAGCTTTTGCTGCCACAGCAAAGGTGCCAGCGGGGAAAAGTAATGCTGGTTCTCACTGCCTCCTGGAACCCTTTCAAATGCCACAGACAATTTGGCCCTCTCTGCTTTCCTGCGGACTCCATCCTCAAAAGCACCTGTTTTCGCTTTCGGCAGCGTCCGGAGCAAAAAAGACAAACGTCCAGCTTTTGCTGCCACAGCAAAGGTGCCAGCGGGGAAAAGTAATGCTGGTTCTCACTGCCTCCTGGAACCTGTTCAAATGCCCCAGACAATTTGGCCCTCTCTGCTTTCCTGCGGACTCCATCCTCAAAAGCACCTGTTTTCGCTTTCGGCAGCCTCCGGAGCAAAAAAGACAAACGTCCAGCTTTTGCTGCCACAGCAAAGGTGCCAGCGGGGAAAAGTAATGCTGGTTCTCACTGCCTCCTGGAACCCTTTCAAATGCCACAGACAATTTGGCCCTCTCTGCTTTCCTGCGGACTCTATCCTCAAAAGCGCCTTTTTTCACTTTCGGCGCCCTCCGGTGGTAAAAAGAAAAACGTCCAGCTTTTGCTGCCACAGCAAAGGTGCCAGCGGGGAAAAGTAATGCTGGTTCTCACTGCCTCCTGGAACTCTTTCAAATGCCACAGACACTTTGGCCCTCTCTGCTTTCCTGCGGACTCCATCCTCAAAAGCACCTGTTTTCGCTTTCGGCAGCGTCCGGAGCAAAAAAGACAAACGTCCAGCTTTTGCTGCCACAGCAAAGGTGCCAGCGGGGAAAAGTAATGCTGGTTCTCACTGCCTCCTGGAACCCTTTCAAATGCCACAGACAATTTGGCCCTCTCTGCTTTCCTGCGGACTCCATCCTCAAAAGCACCTGTTTTCGCTTTCGGCAGCCTCCGGAGCAAAAAAGACAAACGTCCAGCTTTTGCTGCCACAGCAAAGGTGCCAGCGGGGAAAAGTAATGCTGGTTCTCACTGCCTCCTGGAACCCTTTCAAATGCCCCAGACAATTTGGCCCTCTCTGCTTTCCTGCGGACTCTATCCTCAAAAGCGCCTTTTTTCACTTTCGGCGCCCTCCGGTGGTAAAAAGAAAAACGTCCAGCTTTTGCTGCCACAGCAAAGGTGCCAGCGGGGAAAAGTAATGCTGGTTCTCACTGCCTCCTGGAACTCTTTCAAATGCCACAGACACTTTGGCCCTCTCTGCTTTCCTGCGGACTCCATCCTCAAAAGCACCTATTTTCGCTTTCGGCAGCCTCCGGAGCAAAAAAGACAAACGTCCAGCTTTTGCTGCCACAGCAAAGCTCCCAGCGGGGAAAAGTAATGCTGGTTCTCACTGCCTCCTGGAACCCTTTCAAATGCCACAGACAATTTGGCCCTCTCTGCTTTCCTGTGGACTCCATCCTCAAAAGCACCTGTTTTCGCTTTCGGCAGCCTCCGGAGCAAAAAAGACAAACGTCCAGCTTTTGCTGCCACAGCAAAGGTGCCAGCGGGGAAAAGTAATGCTGGTTCTCACTGCCTCCTGGAACCTGTTCAAATGCCCCAGACAATTTGGCCCTCTCTGCTTTCCTGCGGACTCCATCCTCAAAAGCACCTGTTTTCGCTTTCGGCAGCCTCCGGAGCAAAAAAGACAAACGTCCAGCTTTTGCTGCCACAGCAAAGGTGCCAGCGGGGAAAAGTAATGCTGGTTCTCACTGCCTCCTGGAACCCTTTCAAATGCCACAGACAATTTGGCCCTCTCTGCTTTCCTGCGGACTCCATCCTCAAAAGCACCTGTTTTCGCTTTCGGCAGCCTCCGGAGCAAAAAAGACAAATGTCCAGCTTTTGCTGCCACAGCAAAGGTGCCAGCGGGGAAAAGTAATGCTGGTTCTCACTGCCTCCTGGAACCCTTTCAAATGCCACAGACAATTTGGCCCTCTCTGCTTTCCTGCGGACTCTATCCTCAAAAGCGCCTTTTTTTCACTTTCGGCGCCCTCCGGTGGTAAAAAGAAAAACGTCCAGCTTTTGCTGCCACAGCAAAGGTGCCAGCGGGGAAAAGTAATGCTGGTTCTCACTGCCTCCTGGAACTCTTTCAAATGCCACAGACACTTTGGCCCTCTCTGCTTTCCTGCGGACTCCATCCTCAAAAGCACCTATTTTCGCTTTCGGCAGCCTCCGGAGCAAAAAAGACAAACGTCCAGCTTTTGCTGCCACAGCAAAGGTGCCAGCGGGGAAAAGTAATGCTGGTTCTCACTGCCTCCTGGAACCCTTTCAAATGCCACAGACAATTTGGCCCTCTCTGCTTTCCTGTGGACTCCATCCTCAAAAGCACCTGTTTTCGCTTTCGGCAGCCTCCGGAGCAAAAAAGACAAACGTCCAGCTTTTGCTGCCACAGCAAAGGTGCCAGCGGGGAAAAGTAATGCTGGTTCTCACTGCCTCCTGGAACCCTTTCAAATGCCACAGACAATTTGGCCCTCTCTGCTTTCCTGCGGACTCCATCCTCAAAAGCACCTGTTTTCGCTTTCAGCAGCCTCCGGAGCAAAAAAGACAAACGTCCAGCTTTTGCTGCCACAGCAAAGGTGCCAGCGGGGAAAAGTAATGCTGGTTCTCACTGCCTCCTGGAACCTCTTCAAATGCCCCAGACAATTTGGCCCTCTCTGCTTTCCTGCGGACTCCATCCTCAAAAGCACCTGTTTTCGCTTTCGGCAGCCTCCGGAGCAAAAAAGACAAACGTCCAGCTTTTGCTGCCACAGCAAAGGTGCCAGCGGGGAAAAGTAATGCTGGTTCTCACTGCCTCCTGGAACCCTTTCAAATGCCACAGACAATTTGGCCCTCTCTGCTTTCCTGCGGACTCCATCCTCAAAAGCACCTGTTTTCGCTTTCGGCAGCGTCCGGAGCAAAAAAGACAAACGTCCAGCTTTTGCTGCCACAGCAAAGGTGCCAGCGGGGAAAAGTAATGCTGGTTCTCACTGCCTCCTGGAACCTGTTCAAATGCCCCAGACAATTTGGCCCTCTCTGCTTTCCTGCGGACTCCATCCTCAAAAGCACCTGTTTTCGCTTTCGGCAGACTCCGGAGCAAAAAAGACAAACGTCCAGCTTTTGCTGCCACAGCAAAGGTGCCAGCGGGGAAAAGTAATGCTGGTTCTCACTGCCTCCTGGAACCCTTTCAAATGCCACAGACAATTTGGCCCTCTCTGCTTTCCTGCAGACTCTATCCTCAAAAGCGCCTTTTCTCACTTTCGGCGCCCTCCGGTGGTAAAAAGAAAAACGTCCAGCTTTTGCTGCCACAGCAAAGGTGGCAGCGGGGAAAAGTAATGCTGGTTCTCACTGCCTCCTGGAACTCTTTCAAATGCCACAGACACTTTGGCCCTCTCTGCTTTCCTGCGGACTCCATCCTCAAAAGCACCTGTTTTCGCTTTCGGCAGCGTCCGGAGCAAAAAAGACAAACGTCCAGCTTTTGCTGCCACAGCAAAGGTGCCAGCGGGGAAAAGTAATGCTGGTTCTCACTGCCTCCTGGAACCCTTTCAAATGCCACAGACAATTTGGCCCTCTCTGCTTTCCTGTGGACTCCATCCTCAAAAGCACCTGTTTTCGCTTTCGGCAGCCTCCGGAGCAAAAAAGACAAACGTCCAGCTTTTGCTGCCACAGCAAAGGTGCCAGCAGGGAAAAGTAATGCTGGTTCTCACTGCCTCCTGGAACCCTTTCAAATGCCACAGACAATTTGGCCCTCTCTGCTTTCCTGCGGACTCTATCCTCAAAAGCGCCTTTTTTCACTTTCGGCGCCCTCCGGTGGTAAAAAGAAAAACGTCCAGCTTTTGCTGCCACAGCAAAGGTGCCAGCGGGGAAAAGTAATGCTGGTTCTCACTGCCTCCTGGAACTCTTTCAAATGCCACAGACACTTTGGCCCTCTCTGCTTTCCTGCGGACTCCATCCTCAAAAGCACCTATTTTCGCTTTCGGCAGCCTCCGGAGCAAAAAAGACAAACGTCCAGCTTTTGCTGCCACAGCAAAGGTGCCAGCGGGGAAAAGTAATGCTGGTTCTCACTGCCTCCTGGAACCCTTTCAAATGCCACAGACAATTTGGCCCTCTCTGCTTTCCTGTGGACTCCATCCTCAAAAGCACCTGTTTTCGCTTTCGGCAGCCTCCGGAGCAAAAAAGACAAATGTCCAGCTTTTGCTGCCACAGCAAAGGTGCCAGCGGGGAAAAGTAATGCTGGTTCTCACTGCCTCCTGGAACCTGTTCAAATGCCCCAGACAATTTGGCCCTCTCTGCTTTCCTGCGGACTCCATCCTCAAAAGCACCTGTTTTCGCTTTCGGCAGCCTCCGGAGCAAAAAAGACAAACGTCCAGCTTTTGCTGCCACAGCAAAGGTGCCAGCGGGGAAAAGTAATGCTGGTTCTCACTGCCTTCTGGAACCCTTTCAAATGCCACAGACAATTTGGCCCTCTCTGCTTTCCTGCGGACTCCATCCTCAAAAGCACCTGTTTTCGCTTTCGGCAGCCTCCGGAGCAAAAAAGACAAACGTCCAGCTTTTGCTGCCACAGCAAAGGTGCCAGCGGGGAAAAGTAATGCTGGTTCTCACTGCCTCCTGGAACCCTTTCAAATGCCACAGACAATTTGGCCCTCTCTGCTTTCCTGCGGACTCTATCCTCAAAAGCGCCTTTTTTCACTTTCGGCGCCCTCCGGTGGTAAAAAGAAAAACGTCCAGCTTTTGCTGCCACAGCAAAGGTGCCAGC